>NW_028323107.1:0-49264 GCF_009617815.1 Ciona robusta
CCTCCCAAGCCACCTCCAAAAGTGGAATTCTTTCCCCCACCTTTCAACTGAAGGCTCAATGCTGCTGTTTGAAGATTCCATCAAGTAAATAATTGATTTTTGAGATTTTTTTTTTTAGCTATTTCTTGCTTTTGTGTAGTTTTCTAAACATTTTTAATTGTAACGTATATCCCGGTAAAGTGGTTTTTAAACAGTTACTAACCCTCAGTAGTAATTTTACTGTTAAATGTAAGATTTCTTTTCAATTTAATTTCGGAAAGATTTGATTTTATTAAATTTAATTTTATTATCAAAACACCCAAAACAACAAATTTAAATAAAAAATCTAAATTTCATCACCAAATTTCGAAATTTCTTTATTTTTGTCCATGGAAAAAAGTTTTCACATTTCAGGTTTTTTGGTTATTTTGTGATTTTCTGTAAAATGTTTTTTTTTTCAGAAAATCGAGCATGAGTCATGATGACGATGCTGAGTCACCTGACCACTCGTACGACAACCTTTACGGTTCAATGATTCCACCAAATCAACCGGCACTTTCCGATATTTCAGATTCTTCCAAACCATCCAAGGTGAAAACTTCATTATGTGGATTCTTAACAAAATTTTAAACTTTATTGTTTTTTCCCATACAAAGTAAAATTTGTTAAAAAAATCTATTTTCTGGCATATGGGTGTTTTTGTTTTTTTAATCTTTGCAACTCTAAAGCTTTAATTTGGTAACAATTATTCTAGCAAGTTTGTTTTAATGATCTCATATAGCAAAAAACTAAAAAAAAAGAAAAATCACTTTTTTTTAAGTAACAAGTATTTTGCAAACTAAACTGTACCCAATAAACTACAAATTCCCAATGTTTTATATTTTATTTTAATTTTTTTTTTAATGGTATTTTTATATTAAAAAAACATGATTGAACCTTGTCTTCCTCTCAGCTTCACATGGATGAAGATTCTTATTTCTGTGCGGATCGTTCTTCCAACGCATCAACAAATGCATCACAATTTCGACCCTCATTACGAATCCCAGTTTCTGGATTCGGACGGATTTATAAAAGAACCAAAAGAAATTAAGGTGGTTAACTTTAGTGGCGTTAGTGGCGCAGCCAGGGGGGTTTAGGGGGTCGCGACCCCTCTTTTAGACCCAAAAAAATTAAAAGAATATTTAAAAAAAAAAAATTCAAAATTTTTTTTTGAACATTTTTTGATTAAACCCCCCCCCTGCTTATTTTTTTCTGACTGCGCCACTGATTATAATAATGCGCTTGGGTTTAACTATTGTTGAATTTTGTACATAAAATTTACATTTCTAAAATAAAATTACACTTATAGGGGTAAACATAGTTGTGCTGATGTTGAATATTGTATACGACATACGTTCGCCCTGCTTGTTTGTATAGACACTTAAAAAAAGCAGAGTAAAACCTGTTTTTTGCCCCAAAACTGGGGCGTTAAACATAAAATGTGACTCCTGTTTCAGAATTTGTGTTGACATTTCGCTCCTATTATGAAAAACCACACTGTTTAGTGTTACTGTCTTAGTAGGGAAATTTGCTATGTTAATTTTATATGGCCTTTATCTCTATACACAACCATTCATTTAGTTAAATACTTAAATATAAAATGGTAGCAGAAAAGAAGAGGTATAGCCTAGATTAATTGTCTTTAAACATTTTAAAACATTTTTTTCAAATTGTTGTTTTTTTATTATAGCCCATCGACTCTTTACTGCCCCTTGGTGCAGAAGATGACAACGCTAACGACTACAACATGTCGCAATTATTGGAGCTTTGTTCTGGAAAGTTTCAAGGTAGTTCCCATTTTTATACTAATTTTTTAATCTAAAATGATTTTTTTTTAAATTAAAATAATACTTTGTGAGTTTTTGCCTTACCTAAAAGCTAAACAAAAAATGTCAAAATGGCTTACAAACTGAAAAGCATTTTTTTCTAAATGAGCTTACTGTGGTACTTTTCTGTATGAGCAGTAGTTCCCATTATTCCAACACTCTAGACTTCATATGATTAGTTTAATATTGCTTTTGCACAGATTCCGCCAACCCCCTACTATCTGATATCGAAAATGAAGTAGATCAAGTCAATGAAAGCTTTGGATTTCAAGTTGAAGCCGGTTTGTAAACCAGTTTAAACCAGTTTGTTTAAGTCTGCCAAAAAGAAATATTTTTTGTATTTTTTTCCAGAAAAATTATTTTAGAAAAATGATAAATTAAAGAAAAAATAATCAATATTATAAATTAAAAATATAATTTTATGAAAATTTAAAAAGTCTGTTTTTAATGCTTGCTGTATAAACTTTTTGTAAAAGGTTGACTTTAAAATCTGTATGGTACTTAAAATAGCAACAAAAACAACAATATATATTAAAGCTGATGTTTTATAAACTGAATAATTTTGAACTATTGGATAAAATTATCGAAAAAATCAAGAAAAAAAAAGGAAAAAATATCAAAAAAGGTGTAGTCTTGCTTAAATACTCTAATCATGTGTTACAGGGGAATTAAAAGAATCAGAACCAGTTAATTTTTCCGACAACGAAGACAAAAATGGAGATTCAAGTGATGATGTAAGTTTTAAAGTTTAATTTTCTTATGGAATTGTAAATTTGCTTTAAAACTATTTTTGAAAATTTTCTTTGTGAAAATTTTTCACTTGTTAGGGATCATAACTGTTCAAAGTTATTTAGTTATAAATTTGTGTTAAAAGTATTTTTGGAGAAACTGCCAAATTGTACCACTAGTTAGCCATTATAACAGACAAACCAGGCTCCATGCTGCTACCATTTGTAAACACGTGTGTCTTTGTGCAAGGCACTTCATGTTTATTACTTCACCCCATTGGCTACTACTGTGCTATCCAAATTTTCAGTGATACCAAAAAAACAACGGTATATGGGATACGGGGTAACTTAAAAGTGGAACAAGGTGTATGAATCAGAACAGCTGTGTTATAACAACTTGTTGCCTCGCCACACAAAAATATTTTCCCAACAGTTTTTATATGATGTGTATATACTTTATACGATCTAAATTCTGGTTTCCCAAAATATTCGCTTGTGGAAAATTTCTATTACAATCAATTTAATTAAGTTATATTCAATTCTTTCGATTTTTCCATCTTATTTGTCTTCCCCAAAACTAAAAATGGTTGCGCTTCTTCCTCCCAGGATGAAGGAATCACCATCATCCGAAGGAAGAAAGATGTGGAGGAGAAAATGACCAAGAATTTCCTCGAGGACGAAGCAGAGTTATCGGGAGATGATGTTGGGAGTGACGATGATGATGAACTAGGAGGTAAGATCACTTTTACTCCGGAGGTTTGGGAGCAAACGGTTTCAACTTGAGTAAGAATAATATTTAACTAAATTTAACAAAGTTTTTTTCCAAAACTAAAGTTTGCTAACTAAACTAAAAAACTAAAGTTTGCCTAAAAGAAACACAATTATTTAAATAAAAGAAATAAAAAACTTGAATAAAAATAAACAAAAATAAAATGACGATAAATAAGTAGATATGGGCTACCCATTCAACTACTTCCTTTCCACACACCCCTATATTTTGTTTGGTTAACTAAAGTATGCTAAAAAAAAAACAGAATAAATGTAGTTATTTATAAACATAACTAAACAAAATATGGAGAGTAAGTAGTTAAATGGGTAGCCCATATTTGCTTATTGGGGTAGTGCTTTTTAACTTTTTAAAAGTAAAATAAGCAAATAAGGCATATAATGGGCATGGAAGTAAACTTTTGCGTGTTTGGTAAAGAAATATTTTAAAGAGTCGAACACAGTCATAATGGATCTGTTTTGTGATGAATTTGTTTTTTTTTTATATTCGCTTATTCTGATTGTACAAAATGTTAAGTCGGTAGTTAAGTTTATTAAGAGCACCTCACAACACAAGCATATGTTTAGAATGAATGACCAACAAGGTCAGACAGAAAAGGAAGAAGGAAAAATCACTGAGGCAGAACACAATGCACATGATTGGGGAGGGGCACCACACAAACACATTAGATACAATAGGAACTAAAACAATGATAATTTAACACTAAAATTTTTGTTTTTTTTGAGCAGGTGATTATTATGAAGAAGAAGAAAATGATGAAGTTCTTCCGGAAGAAAATCTCATCAAGAAACAAGTATGTGGTGTTTAAGTAGTGACCATACCACCGTTTGTAATGCACCAACATATGCTATTTTATGTTTTAGTAGATATAAAGTTGTTTAGTATTGAATTCATGAGGCAAAATAAAATTTTATTCTTAGAAATAAAAAAATATTTTTTACCGTTTTCAATTTTTCTTAATTTTTTTTTTATAGTTGAAAATTGTGTTTTTTTCTTAGGTGAATAAAGTCCATCTAAAGAGGATGTTGGACGAAGACCAACATCACATAGATTTGCTCCAGGAAGCTCTTATTGATGAAGTCGTGGACGCAAAACGGAATCGGAAGTTTCGTTGGAAAAATATCGGTGAGTCATCATTTATATATTTGCGAGTTATTTTTTTACAAATATGTGAGTTTTTGTTCTCAAAATCTGGTTTAAACTGGTCGAAACTGGTATCGGTGGTTTAAACGAGGCTGTTAAACCAACATGTTATCATTTTTATATGTGGGTTACTTTTAAAAAGCATGTGTATAGTATCGTGGGGAAGATGGGACACCTTTAGCACATAATATCCAAATATCCTAATCGTGTTTTAAACAATTAACAACGGTCTATTGGAGTTGTGAGGATACAGTTATATATTTCTTTGAGTGTTCTTTGTTTACTACCAAAAGGGTCAAGAAAGAGGAATGAAAAGTTGTCCCATCTTTCCCCACCCTACTATATATGAGCAAATATGACAGACTTTTCAACTCGCTTGACGGCTTGAACAAAATTGGTGACTAAAACGTGGATGTTAACATTAACAACAAAAAGTTAGGTGAAACCAATATTTCCAAAAACTGTTTGAACAGCAGTTGTTTAGCAATGAGTGCCATTACAAAAGTCCTTTCAGGTTTTATTTATAACCTGTTAAAGAACCAGTAATTATATTGGGATTTATAACATAATGTATTTGTCTGGTTCATAATGCAGCTATATATGTTTTATTTAAAAAAGGTGTTGTGTTTCTTGGGTTTGTATTAAAACGCAAAAAAATAGACTGAAAACTAGGGCGAGCACACACGTATATATAGGGCACTTAATTGCGACGCAAATAATATTAAACCACGCTGATTGCGGCACACTCTGCAAATCACGTGACTAAACCATGCACCTTTCTGTTGTGCATGTGCACAAAAGCGTGTCCATAACAGAAGGTATACCATTTCCTATTCTGCGCCATGAAAAAAATCCAAAAAAACACTCTTGCAAAAAAATCTTTCTAAAAATGTCAACATTCTCTTTCCAGATGAGAACCTCACT
Organism: Ciona robusta; assembly: GCF_009617815.1. Taxonomy (NCBI): domain Eukaryota; kingdom Metazoa; phylum Chordata; class Ascidiacea; order Phlebobranchia; family Cionidae; genus Ciona; species Ciona robusta. The sequence goes on from NW_028323107.1 coordinate 5,427, forward strand.
CAAGATCTCTTTCATTCCGATGATGATGGTTGTCATGACGATGATGATGTCATCACAACACTGGAGGCAGCAAACGAGGAGAGTCGATGGAGGAAGATGAGGTTGGAGAGAGAGGAGTTTCTTGAGAGCAAACCAGAAAATGATCAGATAAGGTTCATAAGTTTTCATATTTTATTATTCGCCCAAAAAATTTGAATAAAAATTATATACAGATATATACATTTAAAAATTATGTGTATATATTTATTTGAAAAATACATTTTTGTTGATTAAAAATTGTTTTTAATTGAAGGACAAATATTCTAAAACTCTTTTATTAAAAAATAAATGTTAAAAAAATTGCAACTCTAAAATTTCTTACTTAAATTTTCTTACATTTCTTTTCTTAGAATTATTTCTCTTTTTCAGTAGTTTTTGCCTAATCTTGTATTTTTCTTTGCCTAATTAATAAGCTTTTTTGAACCCAGTGAAGACAGTCAGCTCCTCACCATGGGCAGAAGTGCCATTCACAAATCAAGAGTCTTGTCAGAAGTAAATGAACAATCTCAAGGTATATATTTATCAAACATCGTTTTGATATTACGTTAGACATCGATCATTTTCCCTTCTATGCTATAGCGCCACCAAGCGGTATTTTATGAGTTGCGTGTTACATCGTTGAAAGACATTGTCTAAGGCATTTTCAAATGATTTTAGAATAGCTTAATCTATGTGCTTGCGGGATAAAAGACAAAGTTTCACACTTTTTTTGTGAATCATGCCACGGTATAAACCCCTATACCAGAGTAATAAGCTAGGAAAGTTGGCTGATGCTGTGACAGTCTTAACTATTCTTGTGACGTAACAAAGGCAATGTAAATTATTACAGAAACCATTAAAACATTTTTGGAAGATTTTTTTAAAGTGATATGTCTATTTGTGAACTTAAGTAATCGGTAATTTTAAAGTGCTCTGAGGGCCACGGTTTGGGAACCCCTGCATTTCACAGAAACATTCAGTGTAGTATCCTAACTTAAACATTTGTCAAAAACTTTGTTAAATTTCTCAGATTCACCATTGCTACTGAGATCCAACAGTGTTTCACTGAGTAATGTAAGTTAATCAATAAATATTCAGTAGCGATACCGTATATATGTATGAATGAATGAATGAATGAATGAATGAATGAATGAATGTAACTTACTTTGTCCTCGCGTGGCCGGAAAACAACTGTCGTTATAACACTTGTGCCAGCTTACGAGTTACCAAGTATGTTACTTTGTGGGTGATTTTTTTTGGATTTTTTTATTGTTTTATGTATGGCTGATAATTTGGACAACCCATTAGTGACCATTGCGTTGGGGCAAGTGCCGTTAAGTGTCTTGCTCAAGGACACTTACGCCAACAATGGTAGCAGCATCAAGCCTTGAACCCATTACCTCTGGGTTACAGGCAGGCGCGCTAACGACTATGCCACGGCGCCGACATATATATATGAGAATGGGTAAGATGGTCCATTTTTTACTCTTAAATCGTTCTATTTGGTGGTAACCAAATATTAATTATTGCATTAAATAACAGTAGAGTCACGATTCTAAAACACTGTTGTTAAAAACACAATCAGGGAACTTGGAATATTAATTGCGAACAGTATCCATATTACCCCACAGTACTATCTCAGTATTGTCTGGATTTCCCCAAATATCCATAATTTTTATCCTTATTTTTTCCTAATTGTAAAAATACTTTATTCTTGTTTCAAATTACACAAACCTATTTTTAATTGCAGTAATAAAATTTATTCAATATTTTAACAATTATAATTTTCAGCAACATTCTAATTCGCAAAGTTCGTTCATGTGCCGGAAACCGGAAATTTTGTCCAAGTTTTCTGCTTATAAGGAGCTTAAAAATATCAAGGGCGCGGTTAACTCAGGCAAGATGGTGTTTACGGTAAGAAAAAATAAAATATGTTTCTTTAGAAAAAATTAAAATTTAAAAAATCATGTGAAACTGATATGAATATGTTTTATTTGTATATCGTTATGGGTATTTTTTAATGAAAAATTCGTTCTTTTCACAACTTTTAAAAAAGACCATCTAAAATTTTGAATTTGTTTTTGAAGTATATTGTATATACTAAATAATTATGGTAAATACACATAGGAGTTTTTTTCAACCTAAGATATTTTTTTTTGTTATAAATTCTCTGATTTCTATTTATAACATCAGAAAATCAGTAAAAATAACTCAGAAAAGTGTTAAAAGGAAGAATCAGAAAATTAGTAACGCAGTTAGTAAGCTTTAGAAGACATATTGTAGGTTGGGGTAAGATGGTACATGTTTTCATTCTCTTTTATCATTCCATTAGGTAGCAAACAAAGAATATTTATGGAGATATATGACCATATCCCAACAACTTTAAAATAGTGTTGTTAATTGCTAAGCTACGATTAGGAAATATGGGACAATATATACTAACGGTACCCATCTTTCCCCACAGTACTATACCTCAGAAACAGTTAAAAGATATACATTAATAACCCAGTCAGAACACTCAGAACATTTTACTCAGTTTTTGAACCTTCAAAAGTTTGCATCAACGTATTCTCAGGTCGGTTCAGAAAACACGAACGAAAAACGTAAACCAACAAAATCCCCGGGTGTTGCGCCTTTGTCGAAGAAACCTCGATTGGACGAAGATTCAAACAGCGTTTTCAGTTTGCTTGAGACATCATAACCTCACTTTTCTTTGCATATTATAATATTTTCAAACCTCGCATATTGCGCAGGCGTACACGTAGAGTTTTTATTATCAATAAAACTATTTCAACCGAATGCGCGTGTGTGAAGTTTTCTGTGCGCTATGTCTATTTAAAATCTTAATTTTGTTTTAATCGTTTTAAATCCAAGTGTTCTGATTTTTTCACTATTTTCTATTGTTATTTTGGCTAAGAACGAACATAATAGTGTTTTTACAGATAATTTTTTTTTAAATGTTTAAAATAAGTATAATGATGTCGTTATTGATGAATACGGTAACTTGTTATATAGGAGGGGGAAGAAGGGACACCTTTTCGTTGTTAATTGTTTAAAACTCGATCAGAAAATGTGTATATTATGTGCTAAGGGTATCCTATATCTTTCCCCACACGACTATACTAAAAAAAACTGTTTGAATGCGGCCCCGTACGTGCAGCTTTAACATACAAAACCTTTGGTTATTACAGTATAGCTCTACCGGTTTGAATGCCAACATTTTCCTATCCTGACAGAGACTGTCTGTACAAGTCGTGGTAAATGTTGGGATTCCTAAAATAATCGGCAAGATTTGTTGGATAATTGGTGAGCAGCCATGTAGCGAACGCCAAAAAGTCTAAAGGTTGTTGCGTGGCTGTCGTCGTCGTCGTCGTCGTTGTTGTTGTTGTAGACTCAGTGGTCGTCGTCAACGGCTCAGTCGTTGTGCTGGCTATAGTAGAAGGTGGTGGCAGATTCGGTACACCAGGATACCAGTCGCCGGGATGACATGTCCCAGGGTGTTGGCCAGCTATGCTAGGAACCCTCGCACCAGCTGTGGAACCTCCTGTAAAGAGATATGGATGTACAAGTACTGTAGGGTAAGCTAGATGCCGTTACCACATGATATCCCATATTTCCTAATCGTGTTTTTAACAATTACCATAGCCCTTCTACAGGATAAAGTTATATAATTCTGTAAATATTTTTTGTTCATTACCAATCATAGAAAAAGAAAAGAGAAAAAAAACCTAGAATTCGTTGCCCCAACCTATACTATAGTAATGTGGGAGAAGATGGGACAATTTTAGAACATAGTATCTAAAAATCCTGACCGTGTTTTAAACACTTTACAACCGTCTATATGGGAGTCGTGAGGATACCGTTATATAACTCTTTTGAATGTTCTTTGTTTACTACTAAATGGGACGAGAAAATAAATGAAAAATTCTCAATCTTTCTCCACTCCACTATATATTATGTTCATGATTTTTTACACCAAACTTACCTATAGGCACGACTTGAGTGGTCAATATCATTCCTTGATCAGAATGAGTTGTCACGTGACAATGCACAACAACTTGTCCCGTAAAGTCGAAAGGTAAAAAACGAATCTAAAAAGTTTTAAAAACGATATATTTTAAACTTTTTTTTTTCATTTTAAACAAAACTTTCGCCGACTTTTTAAAAAGCTTACAGCTATCAAAACATAAAACATGTTAGCTAACTTGAGCTTTTAAATTATATAGTAGGGTGGGGAAGATGGGACCACTTTCACAAATAATAAGCAAATATCCTGATCGTGTTTTAAATAATTAACAACGATCTGTGGGAGCCGTGAAGATAAAGTTTTATAAAAAAATCGTTGAATGTTTGTTTACTACCAAATTGGAGGAGAAAATAGATTGAAAAGGTGTCCCATCTTTCCCCACCCTACTACACAAATTCTGGTGCTTGACAAATATATCACAAAACTTTGGTTTGTCAAAAGAATTTAGTCGGTGTTAGCGAAGAATCCTCTTCCCTACGTTATCTGCTATCCACTAAACGTAACTACAAACTCATATAACTACTAACCGCTTTTCCCTATAACCACTGTAGCCCCTTATCTCTAACTGTTGACCCCTAAATAACAATCTATAACATTTCCCACCAGCCGAATATTTAACGTACTGGAGGATTCTTCACCGGTGCCTATCAGTAATTTCATCCACCGTATAACTTTAAAAACATAGCTTATACCCAGCGTTGGGTTATATAGCTTATACCATAAAGTGGGGGAAGGTGGGACACATTTAGCAAATAATATCCGAATATCCTGATCGTGTTTTAAAGCAATTAACAGCGTTATATAGGAGTCGCGAAGATACCGTTTTATAATTTAACGAAGAGGTCGAGAAATGGAATGAAAAGGTGTCCCATCTTCCCCCATCCTGCTATATGTTGTTCACCCATATTTTTAACGACGTGTTTTTCTTTACCGTAATATTAGACAGAGGGGGAATTGGTATCGTGTCCCGGTATTCCCCGATTTCAGCGTAACCGAGAAAACCTGGTCCAGTGTAGTAACGCGTGTCGTGGCCAAGCATGTTCAATATATTAGATGAGAGATTTGCTCTGGCTGGAACTTGAGCTAAAAAGTGAGTATTATGGTTAAGTTGCTCAAACTATTGCTCTATGTTAAAGGTAAATTTGAATGCGTGTATAGGCGAGGTACATTAGATATTTGGCATATATAGCATATATAGCATAAAAATATGCTTTAATATATTTTTTTTGCTTGTTTAACGGAGATTTTATGAACACCTATATAGACAGCATCACGTTTCAAGAAACACGAAATAGAAGCTCTTTTAGTCAAGTATCGTCAAACTTTATGTATGGATTTATAGATCAGGGGTATATTTATACAATTCAAAACCGTTACATCTATATTGGTAAGTCTAATGTTGTCATTTTAAAAACTATTTACCTTGCGAAATGTATTCAGCATATTGGTATTCACAAAAGCTGCCATTTTGATCGACGAATCTTTCGTCTGGTGGTGCGTCATCGGGACCATCGGGACCATCGGGGCCATCGGGACCGCCGGGGCCACCAGGACCGCCGGGGCCACCGGCGCCAACCATTAATGCTAATGGATTGAGTAATATCGGACCGTTGTACTTGTTGTAGCTGACGACCTGTACATTATTTCTCGTTATGTTACATTACCGGTCACGGCTACATGTCTCCCTACTCAATTTTTGAAACATTGATTGGTACGCAGCCATTTCCGTTTATAACCAACCAAAATGCCGTGTCACGCTTCAATTAGAGATTAATTTCTCGATTTAATTGTTTTACTGTTTGAACATTCGTTGGGCCAAAGCGTAACAAATTGTTTTGATAAAAAGAGGATGTACCATTAGTCCGTATTTTGAAGAGAAAGTCCCGTTAACATAGAATTCCTGCTGGTGTGTAGTTTAGATTGGTATTTGAGATTTAAAGTTGTCATAATCGATCAAACCGTATACGTTAAAAAAGAAATTTCACGAAAAATTTCACGAAAAATTTCTTCTGTTTAAAACCGTAAAACTTGTTTACCTGAAAATGATTAACATGGATATGCATCGGGTGTGATAACACAGCATTTGAATTTACGAATGTCCATTCTTGAAGTCGGTCAAGCTGCATTTTATGCCTGTTGTTTACAAAATGTAAAAATCTGGTTAAAATCCTGTAAAGTTGCACACACAGCAGTAGGGAATTTTAGCTACTGCCCGATATAGTATTTTGGGGTAGGATGGGACACCTTTTTAACATAGTATCTAAACAATCTGATCATATTTTTAACAACAGTATGTGGGAGTCGTCAGAATACAGTTTTATAATTTTGGAATGTTCTTTGTTTACTACGAAATGGAAAGAGTAAATAGAATAAAAATGAGTCCCATATTGCCCCACCCTACAATACCTTATTCGGTTTGTGGGGTCTGCTGGGAATTGTTCTCTATTAAGGCCGTCCATTGCTCCCATCTCTATCACGAATTGGTCTCTCTCCCTGTCACCCACGTATCTTAGATCTGGCATGTATTGTGGACGTGGTGGGAGGGTAAGAGGGAAGTCTAATGGAAAAGCAACGCTTCCCCCATATACTTGCACTGTTGCTAATACTCCACTGTATCTGCCAAGCTGACCCAGCGACGGGTTATTCATGGGCTTCGCAGTGGATACGATCTAAAAAGGTACAATTTATATTTAGTAGGTCGGGGAAGATGGGACACCTTTTCATTCTATCACCCAATTTGGTAGTAAACAAAGAAAATGCTAAGAATTATAAAAGCGTATCCCCACGACTCTTCTAGGTTGATTGTTTAAAACACGATCAAGACATTTAGATATTATGTACTAAAGGTGTCCCATTTCCCCCCACCTTACTGTATTCAAGGTGACAACCAATATTTATGGTCAATATTAAGTATTGGAGAAAGTTGTTAATTTTTATCTAAAAGTAAAGTGGTATAAGGCATGCTTTTATTCTATTTTTCTCGTGCCATTTGGTAATAAACCTCATATAGTAAGGTGGGGGAAGATGGGACACATTTTAACTCTATTTTCTCGTACCTTTTTTTAGGTATTATGTGTTAATGTTGTCCCATCTTCCACCATCCTACTACATGAAGTTTGAATGGAGCATATAATTAATGGTTAAAAACACGATCCGGAAATATGGGTTGTATATGTGCTAACAGCATCTCACATTACCGCACAGTAATATACTTCTACTGCTTAGTTAAAACTACTACATTCCTTTTAAAACAATGACCGTTATTTGACTTCATGAACACAGACTCCTAATGTTTTTTTTCTTTCTTACTACGCAGCCTAACAATGAAGTTGCACGGACAAACCAAAAATTAACTATATAAATATTTCTTTAAAAAAATGCAAAACATAATTTACAATCTGGGTCGCTTTAACTAATATGTGTGCATTACAACACAGAAGTAGTGTCGCTACTATTGGAACACTTACCTGGTAAACTCCTTGATAATCACATCTTAACAACCAGTCTACTCGGCCCCCTGGCACGACAAGGGATTGACCGGTTCTGGACACCCTGGAATACAGTATTAAGTTACTGTGGGGTAAGATGGATACCGTAAGTACAAAATATTTCATATTTCTTAGCCGTGTTTAAACAATTAGTTCGTGGACTATCTTGCCCCAATCTATCATATACGCCAATGCATTTAAAAGGTTCTTGGTAATCTGGAATTATGACACAACCAAATGTTAAACAAAAGAAAAAATCGGTGAGTTCATATAAGTTGGGACATTCAGTAAAGTTGGGCATTTTTTAAACTTCAATAATACTGTAACCTATTTGATAATAGGTGAAAACTGTTACAGTATTATTCGATAGTGTTCTTATGGCTAATAAATTTCGAGGCAAAGACGATTATTATTACGCTTTTTTGAAAAAAAATTGCACATGCCAGTATTATTTAACAAAATTCTGTGTTTTAAAGTACAAAATACAAAAAAAAATGAATATTCTGAAAAAATAATTTAAAATATACACCTTGGCGATGGTAGATACACGCCATCTAGTGCAATTTCTCTCCATTCGCATTTTCTTCCATTTGAAAGCGAAGTTACTTCTAGTTCAAGAAATTGTGCTGCGCCTGCGTTAGCGAATCTATGCAAAGAAAACATAATGTTAACGTTTAGTTTCTCCACGGCCTACTAGAGATATCTCTAGTAGGCCGTGTTTTCTCATAACTTTATTGCACTGTGTGTGGTGGTCTGGTGGTTTTCGGTACCATTCTTCATATAGTATTGTGGGGCAAAATGAGCCTTATTTTTATTCTCTCTTATCGCCCCATTTAGTAGTAAACAAAAAATATTTACAAGATTTTATGAACGAATCCACACGGCTCTAAAATGGCGTTGCTAATTATTAAAATTAAGATTAGAAAATATGAAAAGTTTTAAAGTAGTGTGAGGGAAGATGGAACACCTTTAGCACATAATATCCGAACACCCTGGTCGTGTTTTAGACAATTATAACAACGGTCTATGGGAGTCGTGAGAATAAGGTTTCGTAATTTTTTTAATGTTCTTTGTTTACTAACAAATGGGACGAGAAAATAGAACGAAAAAGTGTCCCATCTTCCCCAACCCTACAATATATGAACACTGTACCAATACAGAATAAGGTAATTTTCTCAAGCTAAATATTCTTACCGTAGTCGTTTCATTTGACCTGTACGGATGTACATTCTTGGTTGTAATTGTCCGTTCACAGTAAAGTAGTTGACACCGTTTGTTCCATTCATCAACCAGTTAGCAAGGTTCCCATCAGGTCCTGGGACTGCAAATTGCTCGTTTCTGTCGAATGTATATTGATGTATAACGAACAACGCTTTGGTTGCTGATGTAATAGACCAATTGCAACAAAAAAATCGTTAGGTGGCGACCGAGAGGATGTCTTTCAAGCTAAGTCCATGGCAACGTATCTTTTTGAATTGATTTGGCAAAGTTATGCAACGTTTTTTTGAAACTGTGCTTGTGCGGTCGCTATTTTTTAATAATACTTCCACGTATAGTAGGGGTAGATATTGTTAAAGATACGGTGTGTCAGATTCGTTGTTGTGGCATAACGACGAACCATGTCCGTACCGGTGCTTTAAGGCAGGACTGTGAGAACTTCATTTGAAGAGAAATTTTATGTTTTTTTTAATCGATTGGCAAAACGGAAATTACGTATACAATGTTGTTTCTAAAAGATTGCTCATTTCAAGTTCATGTGATTTTAATTGTTTTAACCTCACGGGTTAATTTCCTTATATAGTAGGGTGAAAAAGATAGACACTCTTCTTATTCTATTTTCTCGTCTCATTTGGTAATAAACAAAAAATATTCACAAAAGTATAAAACCGCATCATCACAACTCCCATAGACCGCTGTTAATTGTTTAAAACATGATCAGGATATTTGGATATTATGTGCCAAAGGTGCCCTGTCTACCCCCACCCTACTATGACGATTTTAAATACATTTATTATTGTTTATAAACTATTTTTACCTGAACAGTGGGTCGTCCTGAGTTCGACCTTGTATTTCACCGATAGGGTTTGGCACTGCTGCCTCGCTGTATTGTAATGTCGGTTGTATCAGCATTTGCATATCATGGTTGCAATTTAACGGGCAGGACACCATACGTAGTTCGTAAGGTGTATCAAAATGATACGGGTCGTCCTGAATGATAATCAAACCAGCCATTCCGCTAATAATCTGTCAAATGTAATATATGTTTATTAGATACATATCATTTTGCTATATGGTAGGTTGGGGTAAAATGGGACATGTTTTCAATCTCTTTTATCGTTCCATTGATAGCAAACAAAGAACATTTAAAGAAATATATAACCGTATCCTCAGCATGACTTTTAAAACAGCGTTGTTAATTGTTAAAAACACGATTTGGAAATATGGTACAGTGGGGTGAGGAAAGATAGGACACCTTTTCGTCCATTTTCTCGTCTCATCAGGTAGTAAACAAAGAACATTCAAAGAACTGTAAAACCTTATCCCTACGACTCCCATAGACTGTTGTTATTTGTTTAAAACACGATCAGAATATTTGAATATCATGTGCTAAAAGTGTAACATCTTCCCCCAGTGTACTATATCTACATTTAATGTAATAATGGCATCTTACCTAGCGGTACTATATAGTAGGGTGGGGGAAGATGGGACACCTTTATCACATAATACCCATATATCCTGATAGTGTTTTAAACAACTAACAGCGGTCTAAGGGCGTCAGAAGGGTGCGGTTTTATAATTCTATGACTGTTCTTTATTTACTACTGACCGATATTTATCTTATTCCACAGTACTACATAAAACACCCCACGTGTACCTGGAAGTTTCCAGAGCCATGGAAATGGGGGTGGTACCAGTATGTACCAGCAGGGTGGTGTTCTGGTATATTGAACTGGTATTGCTGTACGGCTCCTGGTTCTACCGTCAAAAACACGTTGTCTGAAATTCCCTGAAAAGTTGGTTTAACTTTATATCACGTGACTTGTATGTTATAAAGAGTTTAAACAATTAAATATTGGCAAATAATGACTGTCAAGGCGTAATGTAGACGCAATTTTACCAATTTTTAAATAAATTTAAAATGCCGCAATAAGAAATAAGTAGTTATCACTAAAATATTCTCACAACCCCCATAGACCGTTATTAATTTTAAATAAAATACGATCAGAATATTTTGATATTATGTAATAAATGTGTCCCATCTTTCCCACCCTACTATATATTGCTAAGTGCTATATAGTTAACTATTAAACGTTATAATACTTTTAACCAAATGCCGCAAAAAATGGTCGTAAATGTTTGTTTTTCAGATTTGTACTTTGTAAAACTTGAAATATTCCATAAGTTCCTGTTTACCTGAGGTGATATATGCAATCCGTGAACGTGAATATTCGTTGTGTTTGGGTTACGGAAAGTATTTGGTCCCGTGTCATTTACTGGGTTTGGTCCGAGGTGATTTTCCTGTGAATAACATAACGTAAAAGCAAATAAGAAGAAATATTAAAACAAAGTTAAACCAGATACCAAATGCAAAACTCTTTATAGTGCTGCGGGGTATAATTAAGATGCTTACTGTTTGCTCATAATTTCCCATATTTTTGTGCGTTGTACAATTCGTTAGGATATGGTTATAGTAGGCTGGGGGGGAATGAGACACCTTTTCATTCTATTTTTTTTGTCCCAATTGAATGTAAACAAAGAACATTTAAAAGATTAAAAAATAAAATTCTCACGACTTCCATATACCGTTGTTAATTGTTTAAGACACGATCAGGATATTTGGATATTATGTGCTTAAGGTGTTCCGTCTTCCCCCAACCTACTATACATACTAAATATTATCTGTTTACTATCAAATGGGACAACAAATAATAAAGGAAACCATAGACCATGTTACCCCAGCATACTATATAATATAGTAGGGTGGGAGATAGGACACTTTCAACACATAATATCCAAACATACTGGTCGTGTTTTAAACAATTAACAACGGTCCATGGAAGTCGTAAGGATACAGTTTTATAAATCTTTGAATGTTCTTTGTTTGCTGTTAAATGGGACGAGTAAATAGAGTTAAAAGTGTCCCATCTTCCCCCACCCTACTATACATAAAAAAAAACAATTTAAAAAACATTTCTTAAACCCCAGTCTCTACATTTAATTGATTTAAAAATAAACTTCGTCTTTGTTACCAGTCTTAAATTGAGTGTATCTCCAGGGTAAACCATCCACGTTGGTCCACCAATAGCTCCGTTGTAAGTTCTTCTCCATATCTTTAACCAGTCGAATCGGATTTCTGCCATTTCCACGCTCATAGTTATATCAAGTCTTCGGGCACGTGATTGGTAAAACGTAGGTTCATTGTAGAGTTCGTCGACTGAAAATTGAAACAGTTTTGTTTAACAATGAGTATAAAACATGATTTTCTCAAGTTTTTAATTGTGTTTTTTTTTCTGTAGATTCGAGTGGTGTAAAATGGGACTAGTTATATAGTAGAGTGGGGGAAAATGGGACACGTTCTCGTTTCGTTTTCTCGCCCCATTTAATAGTAAACAGAGAACATTCAAAGAATTTTAAAACTATATCCTCACGACTCCCATAGACCGTTGTTAATTGTTTAAATCACGATCAGAATATGTTGGTATTTAGGGCTTAAGGTGTCCCATCTTCCCCCACCCTACTATAGGCTATAGTTCTGTAAATATTTTTTTATCACCAAAACCCACAAATTTACATACATGGTAACTCGTAAGCTGACACGAAGTGTATAAACACCCGTGTTATAACGACTAAAGCAAGTTACATCCATAAAGGGAAATGTCCCATCTTTTTACTCTATATCATAAAAACATCTATTATGTTACAGTTCTCACCTCTGAAACGACGACAAGGATTTGTATTAGAACATGGAAGCGACTGCTGTCCCAATGTTAAAGAAGCAATGAACAATATCACTAATACTAGTTGATGCAGACTCGATAAAGGTAACATTGTATATATTTTCTGTAACAGATAAAATTATTTGTCAAAAATATCGTATATAAAAGAATTAATAGAATATAGCATACACAGTATGATTTCAGTTTCCCGGAATATTTGTTCCGCATTTTTTTATTAAAAACAACAGCGAAAATTTAGGTTTACACACGCAACTGTGATAAAATCTAAATCCCACATTCGTAACCTAAAAACATTTTGTTCCCTCTGCATAATTTTGCAAGATACGCAAAGCTTATATAGTATTTCAATTCCTCATTGTAATATATTAACCATTCGTCGTTATTTTCATTACAAATCACGATGTGATTCAGAGTAATTAATATTTTAAATGAATTTTATTTTGCGAAAGCTCGTCATTTAGAGTATATAGTTATATATGTTGCATCGTATGTTATTTTAAAATGCCTTCAAATAGTTCGTGAGGCCGAGCCACCCGCAATTTGCATGCAAACGAAAATTATTGCAATATGTATTTTATTTAGTTACAACCAAAATGTCGTGTGCAGCAAATGACTTCCACCCGAAAGCAATTACTAATTTAGTAAAGATTTATGGCTATTTATTGAAACTAAAAAGACTTGGGTAATTTTAGACCTATTAATGCCTCGATAGAATATTCGAACAAAATTAGATTTTATTACTTAATTAGACAACACGTCACTAATGACTTAATAATAACGCCAATCACATAACGTCATATGTTACATAACATTTTTGCCCCATGACTCAAATGTAAATAAACTGCAGTGCAATATGCAAGCAAAAGGGAAATGCTCTTGGTGCGTTCTCTCATTTTTATCATGACATTAGTTGCAGCTATTACCCTTTTGACGTTCGGTAGTAATGTACATATAGCGTGCTTGGGTTTAACGTTCGTTCTCGCTATAATGCCAGTTTGGTATTACGCCTCCTAGGCTGACTCAAACTCGCAAAATCCCTCGCTAAGTTACGTGGACCTCTGACCACTAGTTCAAAGCGATTTTTTGTCTTTAACGCAAAGTATTACACAAATTAAGTTATGACTGCCCAATTTTTATTGAAAATTTCTCGTAAACCCATAAACGTTAGAAGTAAAACTGGAAAAGCCTAAAAATGACAGATGTGAATTTAATTTCGGAACATTTATGTTTTGTAATTCGAGTTGTCTTAAAGAGTTTGTTTATTCAGCCAAAAATATTTGGCTTTTACGGAATTAAAATTAAAAATATGTAGGCTAACTGTCATATATATAACTCCCTTAGCCAACACACGATCCCTATTCTATTTATTAGTGGCATAAAGTGCTTGGGTCATAGTGTTATATATCCTGTTTGTACGTAATGTTTTTCAGGTTAGTTTTCTATACGCCATGTAACTTGCTGGTGTGGTTTATGCCAGGTTGTCATTGCAAGTTAATTCGTATTTCTGCCATAAGAGTCCTAATAATATGTTGTGCTAATACAGTATAGTTAGAATTTTATGTTCCCAAATTCCATAAACGTAACATACTGAAAAGCTCTGTTAGAAATGAATAATTTATTTAAAACAGATTTATTTATTCAAAACACATTGCATTGCGTGTTTGCTCTTACAAAAACAATTTTCTCTGTGATAGTTAGAAAAGTGTGCTCCGTATAGCCAGTCAAATTAGAGTACTTATATATGATTTGTTGATTTACAACGTTTGTGATAACAACAGCGTTTGTGATAACAACAGCGTTTGTGATTGGCCAAACGATATTTAAGTAACATTAATACAAAATTTACTTCGCTATAATCAAACCAAAATCAAATCTTATAATTGAAAGACACGAAAAGAATTCAATAAATTTTCATACAGGTTTTAACACACATTTCTTGACGGTCTGGTAATGACTTTTCTGAAACTTTGCAAAAACGTGCATCCATGTCTAACTAGAGACCATAACGGATTTGGCAAGCATCGCACAAGTGAAAACTGGCTGCATGTCAAGTCATAACATATTTTTACAAGTGTATTGTTTTTTCTATCCTGACAGAGACTGTCTGTACAAGTCGTGGTAAAGGTTGGGATTCCTAAAATAATCGGCAAGAATTGTTGGATAATTGGTGAGCAGCCATGTAGCGAACGCCAAAAAGTCTAAAGGTTGTTGCGTGGTTGTTGTTGTTGGTGTCGTCGTCGTTGTTGTTGTTGTAGACTCAGTGGTCGTCGTCAGCTCAGTCGTTGTGCTGGCTATAGTAGAAGGTGGTGGCAGATTCGGTACACCAGGATACCAGTCGCCAGGGTGACATGTCCCAGGGTACACGTTGTTACTAGGCACCCTTGCTCCAGCTGTGGACGATCCTGTAGAAAATGCTTGTTATAGAAAACATAGGTCCGGGTGTAAAAACACCTGCAGTAATATAATATCGAAGTAAAATATTTTTATAATTTCAGGTCTACATGTTTGCTTTGTTTTGGTGGGCCTATGGGGTACTTTTCATTGAAATAAAGACTGAGACATTGCATCACTTTTTCTTACCTGCAGGCACGATTTCAGCATTGAGGAGCATTCCTTGATCAGAATGTACGGTGTTATGACAATGCACTAGAACTCGACCCGTGTAATCAGTAGGTATAAATCGAATCTGGTTGGTTACAAAAAATGTGTTATTAATAATGTATTTAAATTTAAGTATGCTTCTGTGTTAAAAAAGCCTTCGCTGTTTTATTGTTATCTTCTATTTAAAGAAACCTATATAAGTGTAATTAGATATTATAATAGAGTGGGGAAGATGGGACACTTTTTTTATTATATATCCTTGCACATTTGGTAGTAAACAATGAAAACTCAAATAATTATAAGACGGTAATCTCACGACTTCAGTAGACAGTTGTTAATTGTTTAAAACATCATTAAGATATTTTGATATTATGTGATAAAGGTTTCCCATGTTTCCCCATCCTACGATATATATATTTTAACGACTATTCTTTAAGAAAAATATCAATACAAAAGTGCGGCTGCTAAATCTAAAAAACTCCACTCTTACCGTAACATTAGACAGAGGTGGAATTGGTATCGTGTCCCGGTATTCCCCGATTTCAGCGTAACCGAGAAAACCTGGTCCGGTGAAGTAACGCGTGTCGTGGCCAAGCATGTTCAATACAGAAGAGAGGTTAGCTCTGGCCGGAGTTTGACCTAAAAGGTATTGATAATTTTTACAACCAATAACAGCGTCTTGATATTGATGCAAATTTTTTCTCAAATATTAATTTCTGACAGTTATTTATCGTGGGTGGGGGGAAGATGGAACATCTTTTTTTTCTATTTTCTTTGCTCATCCGGTAGTAAACAATTTACATTCCAAGAGCTATAAAACCGTATTCTCACGACTCTCATAGACCGCTGTTAATTGTTTAAACCACGATCATGATATTTAGATGTTACGTGCTAAGGATATTCCATCTTCCCCCACCCTATATAGTTCAGTAATTTTAGGTTAGGTTTAAAAAGAGTTTCTGTTGAGATAAGTGTAATAATTAATGTTATATACCTTCAAGCATGAAACCATCATATTGGTATTCACAATAGTCGCCGTTTTGGTCCACAAATCTTTCAACTGGCTCCGGTGGGGGCGGGCCAGTTTGATTCTGTGGCATTCCACCTGGCCCGTCATCTGGTGGGGCGAAAAAAGCTGGATTGTAAATGATTGGGCCGTTGTACTTGTTGTAGCTGATCACCTGAAAGATTATGTTTAATTATAGATTGTGTATAAAGTATATGAATGAAGGAACGTAAATAATTTGCCTTGCGTGGCGTGAAAATGACTATCGTTATAACAAGGGAGTTCTGTTTCATAAATCTTGTGCCCACTTTAGAGTTACCACTTATGTAATTGTGTGGGTTTGGTTTTTTGAGTTACAAGCCTATTACCTGGAAATGGTTAACGTGAATATGCATCGGGTGCAGTAGAAACGGGTTTGGATTTACGAAAGTCCATTCCTGTAGTCGTCCCAACTGCATTTTGTGTCTGTAGGAGAAAAAATAGGTTTAAAGCTCTGTCCACAGATATTAGCAGGCAATTATATATATACGTTCCTTCATTCATAATATATATATATATATATATATATATATATATATATATATATATATGCGCTATTATACACGGTATGAACTAGTTACTAAATGAATTGGAATAATAGCAATGAACATTAAAATTTCTGTCCCAATAAAAAATGTGGAGTTACAGTTGCACAAGAAATGTAGCATTTAAATACCTTATTCTTATAGAAGGATCGGCAGGGAATTGTTCTCGGTTCAAACCGTCACGTGTCCCCATCTCTACCACGAATTGGTCTCTCTCCCTGTCACCCACGTATCTTAGATCTGGCATGTATTGTGGACGTGGTGGGAGGGTAAGAGGGAAGTCTAATGGAAAAGCAACGCTTCCCCCATATACTTGCACTGTTGCTAAAACGCCACTGAATCTGTCAAACTGCCCCATCGTCGGGTTGTTCAACGGTTTCACCGTGGATACGATCTAAAAACACAATTTTTGGTAAAATTACTTCATTTTTATTTTCATAGTACTGGAGGTAAGGTGAATTCCTTCAGCAGATAATTTTTCTAGATTATATTTTAAACCTTTAACAACGCCCTTTAACGTCGTTAGGTTAGGCTATATGATTCTGTAAATATTATTTGTTTACAACCAAATGGGACAATAAAAAAGGAGTGTGTCCCATCATACCCCATAAGTACGTCCCATTCGATACGTTCACCCAACACACTTACTTGGTAAACGCCTTGATAATCACATCTTAACAACCAGTCTACTCGGCCGCCTGGCAAAACTAGGGATTGACCGGTTCTGGACACTCTGTTTGAATACAATATAAATTACTGTGGGGTAAGATGGATACCGTAAGTACAAAATATTCCATATTTCATAACCGTGTTTTAAGAATTAACTAAGTTCTTGAGACGTTAGGATACGGCTGTGTAATTGTAAATATTCATTTTATACTACCAACTGGGACGATAGAAGAGATTGAAAACGTGTACTATCTTGCCCCAATCTATCAAAAACGCCAATGCATTTAAAAGCAGCGGGGAAAAAACGAACTTTTCAATGTGTATCGCCTATTCATGTATTCCTTATACCTTGGCGATGGTAGATACACGCCATCCAATGCAATCTCTCTCCATTCGCATTTTCTTCCATTTGAAAGCGAAATGACCTCTAATTCCAGAGCGTGTGCTCCCCCGGCGTTAGCGAATCTTTTAATTGAATCAAATGTTAACAAATTTAAAAACTATTAGTTTAATTGTAAAGTGTGGGTTTGTATTCGCCATATGTTTACGTTTTTACGGGATAAATTTGCTTACCGTAGGCGTTTCATTTGACCCGCACGAAAGTACATCCTTGGTTTTAATTGACCGTTTACGGTAAAGTAGTTTACTTCGTTCGTGGTGTTAAATAACCATTGTGCAAGGTTGCCATCAGCTCCAGGTACTGCGTACTGTTCGTTTCTGTAAATTTATAAACAATTTTAACTTTTATGTTGTAGTTATACGGTAAAAGCATGACTGGTGATTTGTAACCCAGGCCTTCTCTCTGCTACAACCAGTCGTGTTATATTGTACCGTGGGGCAAGTTAGATACCAATATAGCACATAAAATTCCATCATATTTCCTAAACGGGATTTTGATAATTAACAAAGGCCTGTTGTAGAGCCCTAAGAAAACTGTTATAAAAATTGTATAAATATTCTTTGTTTACTACCAACCAGGACAGTAAAAGAGAATGAAAACACGGACCATCTTTTCCCAATATACAATATAAACTTCACTGATTTTTTTACTTAAGTATAGCGTTTTTTACGAGGAGTGATAACTTTACCTGAACAGTGGGTCGTCTTGAATTTGTTCCTGAATTTCACCGAAAATATTCGGAAGTGCGTTCTCATTGTATTGTAATGTCGGTTGTATCAGCATTTGCATATCATGGTTGCAATTTAACGGGCAGGACACCATACGTAGTTCGTAAGGTGTATCAAAATGATAAGGGTTGTCTTGAATGATAATCAGACCAGCCATTCCGCCAGATACCTGTCGCCAAGAATAGGACCAGGTTAAAATTGTGAGTATTTCTCCGGATCTTTTGGTATAGTAGGGTGGGGAAAGGTAGAACACCTTTAGCACATAATATCCAAATATCCTGATTGTATTTTAAACAATTAACAACGGTCTTTGGGAGTCGTGAGCATACGGTTTAATATTTTTTTGAATGTTCTTTGTTTACTACCAAATGGGACAAGAAAATAGAATAAAAAGGTGCCCCACCCCCTCAATACGTATATACAACATAAGTTAAAATATAGATGTACCTGGAAGTTTCCAGAGCCATGGAAATGGGGGTGGTACCAGTATGTACCAGCAGGGTGGTGTTCTGGTATATTGAACTGGTATTGCTGTACGGCTCCTGGTTCCACCGTCAAAAACACGTTGTCTGAAATACCCTGGAAATTTGGTTCAAATTTTAATTTACATACCTCGTATAGGCTATACACACATGTAATAATAATTACACCATATTTGTGAAAATATAATACCTCTTTACCGCTGCTTTTTGTGATGAAAAAAGTTTCGCTAACACTAAGGTATAGGTATATAGTAGTGTAGGGGAAGATGGAACACACTTAGCACCTAATATCCAAATATCCTGATCATGTTTTAAACAATTAACAGAGGTCTATGAGAGTCTTTGGGATAAGGTTTAATAATTCTTTGAATGTTTTTTGTTTACTACTAAATGGGATGAGAAAACTGATAAGGTATCCCATCTTCCTCCACCCTACTATACACAAATAAATAATGATCATAGCTTAACGTTCCTGTTTACCTCAGGTGATATATGCAATCCGTGAACGTGAATATTCGTTGTGTTTGGGTTATGATAAGTATTTGGTCCCGTGTCATTTACTGGGTTCGGCCCGAGCTTGTTTTCCTGTTAATACACTAGCTTAGTAAGTAACTCTATTTTGTATGTTATTTTAAACTTTAGAATCTAAAGCAAGATAATGTAACTATTATTGGCATACAGTTATCTGTATTTAGCAGGTGAAAGTATGAAAACAGAGAATGCGTTGTGGCATCGCAATAGTCGTTATAACACGGGTGTTTTGTTTCATAGTGCTCGTGCGAGCTTACTAGTCATACCAGGCCTATAACTTCGTAGATTTTTTTTACTATGTTAAACATGACTCATCGTATGCAGTGTCTAAAACTTTAAAAACATCGTTTCTGCAAAAAATATAGCCATAGCGAAATAAAGCTGGTTTGGACAATATTGCTTTTCCTCTTTACCAGTCTTAAATTGAGTGTATCTCCAGGGTAAACCATCCACGTTGGTCCACCAATAGCTCCGTTGTAAGTTCTTCTCCATATCTTTAACCAGTCGAATCGGATTTCTGCCATTTCCACGCTCATAGTTATATCAAGTCTTCGGGCACGTGATTGGTAAAACGTAGGTTCATTGTAGAGTTCGTCGACTGAAAATTGAATATATTTTTATGACTGGTATGGGATTTTGTAACGTTTAAATATCTAAATCGTTTTCGCCTACAGCAGTTCTAATATATATATAATATTTAATTAGGGTTTTAACGGTCAAAGTTGTTCTTTAGTTAGAGTCGTGAGGGTACGGTTGTATAATTTCGTAAATATTCTTCCTTAACCAATTTACCCCAACATTTTGTCACTGCATAGGCTAAACTGCCAAGTATTAGTTTCTACATGCCAATAATAAAGTCACATAATACATGGTAACACGTAAGCGCACACGTAAGCGAATAAAAAATACATTTTTTATCCACCGAACATGTAGGCACGGCGGCGGGACTATACACAACCATGGTTTATATTTGTTTAGGGCAATAAAAAAACACTTTGCGGTCTAACTCTCACGCACCCATGTGCCACGTTGTATGACTTACTCCAAAGCCACATATATACAATTTATATGGCTTTGACTTATTTTATATAGAATACAGCAATCGTTAAAATCGAAGTCTTACCTCTGAAACGACGACAAGGATTTGTATTAGAACATGGAAGCGACTGCTGTCCCAATGTTAAAGGAGCAATGAACAATATCACTGATACTAATTGATGCAGACTCGATAAAGGTAACATGGTGTATATTTTCTCTAAAACTATATCAAAGAAAAAACCAATTATGCACAAAATATTTTTGGTTTTTACCTTCAAATTGTATTTAATTTTAATTGTTTTTAAATATACTTTAAATAAAAAAGAATATTTTTCAATATACTTTAATTAAAATACTAAGCAGAGAAAAATCAGTCGTATTAGGTCTGATCCCAAAACCAAACTTTTCAGGTCTGTGTATTTTCCAAGGCGTCCCATCCTTATATAACTTTAAGACAGTTATTTTCGTATTATCATGTTCCATAACGATTGCACCATCTTCGTAAAGAATGCTAAATTTAAAGCAGTAGCGAATGAGACACAAGTCACGTCGATATGTTCGTCGGCTAAGCGGATAATTTATGCTTCTAAACATTACATAGCGACGTCAAAATGTTACTGGGGAATTTCATCAACTCGTCATTAAAATTGCTTGCGCGATAAGATTGCTCAAAACGGTCGTCGTGCACATGTAAGGTTATAGTCATAAAACGCCCGTTTAAACTCGTCACTTTTGAAACAAAAACGGTAAATTGCTTTTAATTAGGCACTTTTAAGTTTGTAATACAAATATTTTTTTACAAAACGTGCGGTTTATATAAACAAAACATGTGTTCATGTGTTTAGTAATTGCCTAATTTACATTTATTGCCTATAAATGCTCTATTAATTGTTTCAATGTATATATTATTACGCTAAATATTTGCAGGGTATTTTAAAGTGCCTGGATGGCTGATGTAACTATAAGCAGCAAGTGTATATAAATATATATTTTTTCTAGATATGCACTTACTTATGGTTACATCATAATTTTAATTTAAAGTTTAGTTATTATTTAACTGCTACAAAGAGTAGATATAGTAGGGTAGGGAAGATGGGACACTTTTGGTACATAATGTCGAAATATCATGATCGTGTTTTCAACAATAAACAACGGT
Organism: Ciona robusta; assembly: GCF_009617815.1. Lineage (NCBI taxonomy): Eukaryota > Metazoa > Chordata > Ascidiacea > Phlebobranchia > Cionidae > Ciona > Ciona robusta. The sequence goes on from NW_028323107.1 coordinate 27,113, forward strand.
CTATGGAGTCGTGAGGATATAGTTTGATAATTCGTTGAATGTTCTATGTTTGCTACTAAGTGGGGCGAGAAAATAGAGTTAAAAGGTGCCCGCCTTCTCCCACCCTACTGTATATAATATGTGAAGATACATAGGGCGCTAAATATGAATATACATAAGGCGCCATTTCCGCTGTAAACCTTCTGTATTTAAATATTGCGTGTCATGTTTTAGCCTAATTTGCATTTAACGACTCCCACAATGTATATTAGGTTGAAAGAGCACCGAGATGGTGAACAGGCAACTTGCGTATATCTGATTGTACAGTAATAAAAATTGACTCATAATCGTTAACAAGTTACGCGTAATTACCGCTCAGAAAAATCCGCAAATTTGGTCAGTTATTCTTCTTTCGTCAAATGACTAGAAACTATAACGGTCCAGCATATTTTTAATTTTCGTCAATGCATCGTCGATAAAACATGAAGGTTCTGCACCATTTATATCACGCGTCACTAATGTGTTGGTCATAACCATGACGTCATACCTCGGTTTAAATTTTGGGCGTTTGACGGGTAATAATAACTAAGTGCAAGCGAAACTTTTTTCGAATTTATGTGGTTTCCAGCTTAGTTTGCGAGCGCTGCACGTGGTTTCGGACACGTTCCAGTCTATTTTAAATTCTTTGTTTATTGATTAAAATTATTAATAGAATGAAAGGGAAGCATTAAAAAGGCAATTCGGTAATGCATTTAGAATTTAGATCATTATCGACGATATTTTGGGATAATATGCTTTTAAAATAGACGGGATCTGAATAAATATTTAGTTAAACAAGCGCGCTTTTCCGGATCTTGTTATAAATATTACATAAACTTGAGAGATCGCGTGATGGTGAAATCACATAAAAATGCTTTGTTCATTTGTTTATTGTGGGCGTCTGGGCGACGAATACGTTAAAACACAACGAACCGATTTAACCAAGACGCCACGTAGCGGTGTTTTGTTCAATAATAACTTGCAAGTAGAGTTCTATCATAGTATACTGAAGTGACTTCAGTATACTATGGTTCTATAGATATCTGACTCAGGGGCGGATCTAGGGGGGGGCGAATGGGGCGATCGCCCCCCCCTAGACCTGGCCGTAAAACAAAAAAAAAAATAAAAAAAATAAAAAAATTAAAAAAAAAAAAAATTAAAAAAAAAGTATGCACTTTTACATTAAAAAACTGGTAATCCTTTAGCTGGTGGCCACCTGAAATTTTGGTTTCAAAATGTTCTATAGTCCTCACTGATACCTGCTGTCTAATTTTTTTTTCAAAAAAGTCGGGCGTTCGTGTCGAAAATTAACTTTAAAAATGCGCAAAAACATGCTGTGTCACCGTAATTCGTCTGATTTGCGTAAGGTTAACGATTTATTACGTCACAATCGCGGTCTGTTACGTCACAATAGTGGTATATTACATACCTTATAAGACGGTATAGCCTTGTTTTTCCCCACTGTTTTAACGTAGGAATCAAACGTAACAATACGCATTCTATGACGTAATAATCCAACCTTGGTTTAACTTTTAAATTAAAAAAAGTATGCACCAGCACAGAGATATTGTTATGGATCCAGATGCTATTATTAACCGTTTTGCAAACAGTAAAAACCGCAGATTGGATTTTGTAGTGTAGGCTATGTATTTTGGCGTCTATTTCGCTCGATTATGACCTTTCTTGTACATTATTGTTGTGTGTGTTTTCGGCGCTAAAAATACATAACTTTTGTCTGTTAAAGGTTTTCGAGTTTTTAGTAACAAAATCGCCCCCCCTAAAGCAAATGTCTGGATCCGCCCCTGATCTGACTTAAGGAGTCTATGCATCGTACATATTTATACGAACGGATTTAACATAGCCGCATAGTGGGAATGAAAAGAAGCAAAATTTATTTCATTTCATATTGGATACACTTCTACACGCACCAAATACACCCATCCAATAATACCTTATTAAAAGTTTTTTTAAATGCAAGCGGGTCTGTGGGTTTATGGATACATCGGCAATCCTAGAGCACTTGATGACATATCAAATATACGTGATGTTACGTGTCTATATACGTTGCGTCAAGCCATGTAACACTCTACGTTTTAATCGGTCAGATTCTGCAGCAGGTTGCTCTAACCTTGATTGATTAAAAATATACATATTGAAATTTAACCGTAATTTAGAATTTCAGATAAACCACAATGAATTTCTCACACTTGCAGGAAAATGCTGGTTATGTTGTACAGTACAATGGGGACTTTTGAGTTCAAACTGTTAAAAATATATACCAATTCTGCATGAACATTAAAAGAATGCGGATTTGGATGGTTACTTTAATGAATTTTACAGGTGGCGTGGCTGAAAAGAAACCTAACTGCACGCTTGTGTGTGTGCAAGTCGTAAGCTGGAAAGTGTGTGCTGTTGCAAAATCTTCGATTGCCTTTTTCGTGAGATGACGATGCTGCAGTTCAGCAATGAAGCGTAGCAACAGCTCAGTCGCGTGGTATTTTCAAACTGTTCGTTTAAAAAGGTTTTGCCGCATTTGAAAATCGGTATGCGTATAGTGACCGATCAGTGCTTGTTGGGTGACCGGTACAGTACTGACAAATAGATTATCACTTGACGTAATGCTAAGATTATCGAAAGTCACCTTGACAATGTCGTATATAATATGTGTGCTTTGCGTAGGTAGGTAGACAGACCGGTTCGATTAGACTTTGGCCTTTTTATGTGTGTGGTCTTAGTAAACATAAAATGCGAAATGGATTAAAATAAGTAATATAAAACGGTTAGATTTACAAACTATATCTCTTAAGACTTAAGTTTTTACACCATAGAAAGGCGTAGGATTTAATCGGTTGATTTTCTTGCAGTTGGTCATAGTTTTTGGTGCTAAAATTAATTTTATGAACTCTGCAATAAAAATGGCAAAGAAGGTATGCATCATTGGATCAGGGAACTGGTATTTAAATGTTATATATATTCTAATTACTTTAAAAACATATTTTAGTGATTATAGGCTTACTATATTTTATGCAATCAAGTTTTGGTTGGCAAGTAAATTTAAACTATGGAGATTGGAGGCAGAATGACAAATACACTTTTAGCATGTCACCTAAAAAAATAAATGTACGGTCTTATTTTTCACATTATAACCTACAAAACTGTATGTATAGGCCTAAGCCTTTTATTGAAAATCATTTTTCTTGCAGGGGTTCCGCAATTGCAAAGTTAATTGGAAGAAATGCTGCCGCATATGACACTTTCCACACCAGAGTGAATATGTATGTATACGAAGAGGAAATAAATGGAGAAAAACTGACTGAAATTATAAATACAAGGCATGAAAATGTCAAGTATTTGCCAGGACATAAATTGCCTGAAAATGTGGTATGTATTCCCGCAAAAAAACATGTTATATATATTTTTTTAAAGTAAATCTGTGAGTTGGCCATCGTATTATATTTGACTAGGTCCTAAAGCAAGGTATGCAATGCGATATGTGGTTTACGCTTGAGTAGGACCACATTTGCTGCCTATTAACTTTTAACTGTTAAATTAAAACCCTGAAAAACACATAATTTAAACTTATGCATGTATATATATAGACTACATATTGATTATCTCCAGAAGAAATTGTGTTTATTTACATTGTTTATAATATGAATCAATTAGGTTGCAGTTCCTGATCTTGTAGAAGCTTCTAAGGGGGCTGACATGCTTGTCTTTGTTGTTCCGCATCAGTTTATTCGTGGTCTTTGTAAAACCATTCAAAGCAACATAAAACCTGGTGCCATTGGTATCTCACTTATTAAGGTAAGCCTTTTCAATGGTGGTTACCAAAGTACATAAACGTGAGTTATTTCATCACCATAGAAATCTTACAGGGCAACCAAATGGGGCTAATTTCGCCAATTGTTTACCCTAGCAACGAGAATTTTTAACCATATTTTTCTGCTTAGTCACAGTTTATTTATAGAACTTAAAAAGTGCAAGTCACTTTTAAGCTTTAATAAATCTACACAACTACTTGAAAATTTGTTTTTCATTCATCCTCATCCTGTATTAATTTATATTAAAAAGATAAAATATAATAAACTTAGCTATAATATATGTTTATATTATGTCCATGATCAATTTAGCCCCATTTGCTGTGTGCTATGTGATTTCTATGGGTGACATAAAATAACTTATGTTTATATACGGACTCTGGTGGTTACTATTTTGAGATGTTTTATGCACGTTTTATAGACATTATATAAATTACTCAAATTAGGGTGACATCTCTAACGTGTTACCCCAACTTTTGAAAACCATAAAAAATGTAAGTAATTTAATATTGTATACTTTGCAGTCAAATTTATAGTTTTACTTAAAAATATTGTTTTTATATATATTAATCTAGGCATTTGTTTAGACAGCAGATAAATTACTCTTTTATACCAAATACTAACATTATAGTAGGTAGAAGGTAGTAACCTAATAGGACACCATGCATCATAGAGATTGATAATTTTTCTTCTAGTCCATTCCTAGGATGCTAAATTACCCAAAACAAGATTTTGACAGTCAGCAAACGGTATTTTAACGAGGGTGAACTAAACTACCACTAACTCTCACTGGCATGCTAGTGCTACCTGGTGATTCATTATGTTTAAATTAAAAAAAAAACACTTTTTTTCTTTTTCACTACGTTTATAACCCATCATCGGTGTTAAATTTTAATACTGAAATATGTATCTCACTATTTTGCTGGCTGGAGTTTTTGTTTAGGCTTCATTTTCGGTGTTTGGGCTGTGCAAATGGCTTTGCTTTGCATTATACCCATTATTTTGCAATATTCAAGAAAACAATTTCTGCATTAAACATGTCTTCTTCTACTTTTAAATATGTTTATTTTTAACACATTTTTTACTATATGGGTTGGCCTGAGGCTCCTTTGTTCAATAGCATAGCGCGCTTCACCAGGGGATAGAAGCCTCAAGGCCTCTAACTCTAAGTGTAACGTTTCGAGTGCATGGGGTGACAAAATATGATAACCAAACTTTTAAAACAGTGGTGCGTTTTGGTGCCATATATATTTTTAGCACCTCTCTTTTTCCTATTGAAACAGCTTCTACCCTTTTTTGAAGTGTCTTTACAAACAAGCAAAGTCAAAGTATATACATTCGCCATATTGAGTAGACAATTTCTATGCTCGAAGACTACAAGTGCAACAATATTTTAAACAATCACCAATTTCCGTAAACCCAAATTTAACTCAAAATTTAAAAAACGTTAAGCATATGTCTGAGATGTAGGCCAGGGCTATTAATTACCACTTTTCCAAACATAAACCAACTGCATGCGATTTCAGGGCATGGACCACACTGACAAAGGTCTTCAGTTGATCAGTGATGTTATTCGTAAAGCTCTGAGCATGGATGTCTCTGTACTGATGGGTGCTAACATTGCTAGTGAAGTTGCTTCAGAGGATTTCTGTGAGACAACCATTGGTAGGTGTTATTGAATAAGTGAATGAAACTTACTTTATCCTCGCGTGGCCGGAAAACGACAGTCGTTATAATACGGGTGTACACCTCGTACCAGCTTACGAGTTACCATGTATCTTACTTTATGGGCGATTATTTTGGGGGGTTTTATGTATGGCTGATAATTTGGACAACCCATTAGTGACTACTGGGTTGGAGCAATTACCATTAAGTGTCTAAGTGTCTTGCCCAAGAACACATACGCCCACAATAGTAGCACAACAAGCCTTCAACCCATTACCTCTGGGTTGTAGGCAGGGGCACTACTGACTTTGCCATGATGCCAGATCTTAAGCAACTGTTGTTTTGTTGCTAATTCATTTCTTTTCGCTTTATTTTTCTATTGTATTGAACTGATAAAAATTGTTATGTAATGTAGGTTGACTAGTTGTGCAGGTAAATTTTATTATTGACTTTGCAAGTTGCTATTTATTCATGACGAGCTATGGAAAGAAAACCTGCTACTAATGAATATGCTGGTGGACAGTGGTGGTACTGTCCATGTATTAAAAGTTAGTTTTTCACATTTGGAATAGGTTCTTTTTTAATAAAATTTCTGTAAAAGCTGTTCTGAGTAAAGCCTCAACTAACTTAAACATTTGGGTGTGTCACATGTCTCACCAGGTGTTGCTTGGCACATATGGTGGTTTTCGTTAATTATTGAATAGCCCAGACAAGGTCAGTCGTGCATCAACAGCAGTGTAATATTCATATGTATCTGATTGTGCACACAGAACCATTAGCGTTAATCTTTTATGTATACAAGTAAATCTTAAAACCCTGATTATAGAAAATTGAATAGCAGTTTCAAGGATAACTATAAGACAGAAGTTCCAATGCCAAGTATATATTTCCGGTTAAAATTATTGGGTGTTGGCAAAACCAATGTATATTTTCACTTTTCACATTTAAAATTTTGTATCAAATTGTTAGATTTTTAGAATAAAATGTATTTTTTGGATGTGGTATGTCTTTGCTAGCTCCATGGATGTTTTTTTAGGATGCCAGGGCTTACTTTTAAAGAGTAGGGCACGTTATTGTTATATAAGTATTACATATCTCAGTTTAATACCTTTTCTTCTTTGTGGGTGAGGTCCTTGTCAAGGACCTGGTATTTAGGCCAGATTTGGCCCATTCCCCCAACATATGGAAAGCCCATTTAGAGCTCTCATGCAAGCGGTGCCGCTACACCACATTCCAGTCAGACATGTATTTTTCACACCATTTTATCCTCGTGTAGTCGAGTGTTTACGAGCTATCACGCTTTTTAACTTTGTGTGTGATTTTTGCATTGATATGGCTTATAATTTGGACAACCCATTAGTGACCGCTAAGTCTCAGGACACATACACTGATCACACAATCAGTATTCGTATATATCTTAGTTTAACTTTATTGATTGTATTTCAGGTTGTACTAAAGAAGAGAATGGCCAGTTGTTCAAAAAACTGCTCCAAACTCCTAATTTCCGAATCTGTGTTGTGCAGGACCCTAACACCGTTGAAATATGTGGAGCACTGAAGGTAAGAATAGCAGGAAATTATGTGGCATGTTAGACTACCTTACATTCCTTCCTGTACTGTTATATCATGATAAATTGCTATAAATAATATAGTTGAAACACACACGCTTTTTAAAGGACTATTTTACAGTTAAAGAACTGTTATCTGTCACATGTTTATTTATTATCTGTAAAATGTAAATTTATGTTTTACATATATGTACATTTTGCTACTTTTTCTAGCTCCATAATACCTTTATATTACAAAAGTGTCTAAATTTCGTAACCACTGCATTTGTGTTAAAGTGTCAGATTTTTGCTTTTTTACATTTTTGGATTTTTTATTTCCCCATTTTTCTAACAGAACATCGTAGCATGCGGAGCTGGATTTGTAACTGGGATGGAATTAGGCGACAATACAAAGGCAGCCGTGATCAGACTTGGGCTTATGGAGATGATGAAGTTTGCAAAGGTAGTTAGGCTATTTATTTAGTATTAAAGTGAAATGCAACTGTCTTTTAAAAACTAGGGTGCTATTTTTGTAATTAATTTATTAATAAATAACGTAAAATCGCTAACCTAGCTGTTAACCAGGGTGCTCTTTTGGTAATTACTTTTAAATAGTGTAAAATAGCCAATTTAGCTGTACGACTATGGAGTGCACGAACTGTTTACACAGGCTAACATATCCTGTTCTAGGACATACATACCCATGTTAAGCGGCTATAATTGGTCATACAGCTCAAACTTTTTAAAATGCAGGAATAGTTGCACACAATTCTGTGAAACAAATTTAACTTAATAGTTCTAATGCTTACTGCCTACTCTATGTTCCATTTGCAATTGTTTTTATTGTTTAATAAAAATATAACAACAGGCATTCAGTTAGGCGTATATATGAATGTAATTTATTTACCTTCGCGTGACGAGGCATTGGCAGTTGTTATGGACCGCTGGATCGGAGAAATTATTTTTTAGTGTCTTTCCCAAGGACACATATGCTCACAATAGTAGCAACGACGAGCATTGAACCGGTAACCCCAAGGTTATAGGCATAGGCAGACGTGCCTACCTTTGTGCCATGGCGCCAGAGAGGCAGAGGGCATATCATAAGTTTGTTTTTGTAGGTAGTTTAGGCAACCATTTGAATAGTTTATGAATGAATTAAACAGGAAACTTTATGAAGCTTTCAGACTGCTTTAATGCATTACCAAGTGTATACAAAACTCTAATGCAAACTTAATCATTACAGACTATGCAACTGGCATGTTAAGACTGAATTTCCCCTTTCTTTTGAACTAAAAAGCTATTTTATTACTAAATATCACTTGTTTTTATTTTTTAGGCTTTCTTTCCAGACAGCCCACCGGAGATTGCGACATTTTTTGAAAGTTGTGGAGTGGCTGATTTGGTCACGACATGTTATGGTGGACGAAACATGAGAGTGTCTAGAGCTTTTGTCAAGGAAAATAAGGTATAACAAACAAAATAATAGTTTTTTGCCATTACCAACTAATTTTCCATACAATAAATTAAAAAGTTTGCAACATTCTTATTTTTCAAAATTCAGGTTTAAAAACTGCATCTTGTAAAGCCATAACAACAAAAATAAATCTGGCTTTGAAACCGCTCTAGGTTTTATGTTATGCTGCTTAAAAAATCCAAATGTGTGCCCTTTGTTTGACAACTCGGGAAGTCAACCTTTCCCAAATAATAAATTATGGCCTGCTTATTTGTAGTTCTAAATTTAGTGCATTTTTTCTTAACTAAAATTAATTGCAATAAATGGTACTCTATTTTAATCCAGTAGCAAATGTCCATCATTTATTCAGTTCAGAAGTTTCCTTTTCGAGTAATATCTGTTTTAATTGTCTATACTGTTAACAAGACAACAGACACATTTAAACTGGCGCAATAATATGCTTCAAATAGTCTTCCCACACAACATAAGCTACAGAAGGATATTTTCATTCTAACAACCAATACCACTAATGAAACATTATGCTTATCAATATTTTATTTTTTGGGCGTGAGGACCTGCAATTCAGATTTGGCTCATTGCCCCAACACTCAGACACCCTAAGTCTTATCCACACATACCAGCATACACATAACCAATTCCACCTACCTTTCACAGCCCATTGAAGTCTTGGAAGCAGAAATGCTAAATGGTCAGAAACTACAAGGCCCTGAAACTGCCCGTGAAGTTTATAAGGTTCTAAAAACCTTGAACATCGATGAATCTGAGTAAGTTGTCATATTTTGCATTTCATTGGTGGTATGTTATGTTTATGGGCTTTGGGGTACCAGGTTAACCTTTCAAAATGGGGATGACATTGACATATGTTTTATCACCACTGATTTAAGTCCTTTACTCTGATAATGTGTGTATATACAAACGAGTGAAGGCAAAGTATATTGCATTTACCTCTTAATGAAAAGGTTGCATATGTTTGACGACTATGAGTGTAACTGAACTTTTGCAACTACACCCCAGTTTTTGGTAAATGGGGTGCATTTGATTTCTCTGGTTTTCCATACGGTTTATCCTATTGTGCCAGCAATTCAAAATACAGGTCTTCCAAAAAAAACATTTACACCAAAAGTTTTTACACTTCCTATAGCTTACAACACATGCCACAAGGTATCAAATTTGCAAAGCATATAGTTTCATTAAAGCAAACAGTGTAAAACAAACATATAGACATCGAAAACAGCTTGCAAATTATATCAAAGCTCCAATATTTTCCAGATATCCACTGTTCGTGTCTGTATACAACATCTTCTTCAATAAACATCCCGTGCCAAGCTTTATTGAGTGTCTGCAAAATCATCCAGAGCATATGTAAAATGTCACCACCCCCTCACTTCAAATATGCATTTTAGTGTAAAAATACGGACCGTTCGCTTTTTTTGAAACGTTTTCTATACCCTTGACGTTTAAAGTTTAAGTTTAAATACATTTTCCAAACGAATACAAACCTTTCAAATGTGGTCTTTTGATGCGCGAGTACGGACCGATCGTGCTATCTGTTACAAAATCGTAAATAACTTTAGGCCAGGAGCTATACTGTGGTAGATCGTCGTAAAAGTCCGGAGCAATCGTGCGTACCTGTCAAAAGAACGGAACCTCAGAAGTTCAGGTTAGTAATTTCATTTTGTCCATTTATTTATCCTCTGGCGGTGCAAATGCAGTCGTTATACGACAAGCAACAAATGTTTCATACACCCTTGGCCCGCTTACGAGTTAACATGTATGTAACTTTGTGGAAAATATATAGTGTTTGTAAAGAATGGAACCACTCGTGTTGGAGCAATTGCCTTTCAGTTTCTTGTCAAAGGACACGTACGCTTACAGTGGTAGCAGCATTGAACCCAAGCCTTCTGGGCTGGAAGCGACGCGCTAACCAATGTTGTATAAAAAAATTATATAATATCGTTACTTACTAGTGGAAGCTTTGAGCCAGTTATACTTGGAAAATCGTGATGTTCCATATGGTAACCCACGTTAAAAGTCAGTATATTGAGTGGACCATAGTACGAATAGGTTTCATGCCCCTGTAGTTTATAAATGGATTATATTTTAGTAGTTTGTTCATGCTGCATATACGGAACACCTCAATTCATGATAGCGTCAAATGTTTGTAATTCAATCGCTTTAACGATTATAACCTATATACGTGGGGCACGGCCTACTAGAGATATCTCTAGTAGGCCGTGCGTGGGGTAAGATCGCACACCTTAGCACATTATCTAAATACCTTCATCGTGTTTTGAACAATTAACAACGGTCTACGGGAGTCCTGAGTATGCGACTTTTTGATTATTTGAATGTTCTTTGTTTACTACCAAATAGAACGTGAAAATAGAATGAACAAGTGTCTCATTCCCTTATCGTGTTTTGGACATTTAGCCACGCTCTTTTATTGTCGTGACGTGAGAATACAGTTATAAAATTTCCATCTTACCCCAACCCACTATATTTTTACGCACTTAAAAATACTTACTTTTAAAAACATGTAATGTTCAGCTATAAAGTGTCCCGCCAATGGGTGCAAGCCAAGGCCGAAGGCTGTCCCCAGTAACAAGTATGCTACTGGTTTTATGCCCCATGATGACAAAAGTAGACCTGTTGAAATTTGGTGCTTAGAAATCGGATTGTCACTGCGTATTCAACATGTACTTACTATTAAATAGAATTTGTAGGGATAAGTTCAAGTAGTCCAATCTGTTCAATGGTTTCGGGTTTATAAATAGCGGTCGAACTGTATACAATAACGGCTGCAGAATCACCCATAACAGTTTAAGCCCAGTAGTTCTGAATTTAAAACGAATATTAATAACAATTTGGAAAAAAAATGCTAATTTGGGATTAATGTTTTTTAACTTTTTGAACAGGTTATTTAAGGGCGCGCAATAATATTGGTTTGTGCGCCATAATTCGACAGGCAATATGACACCTGCTGCGTAAATTTGATCAGTAATTAATGTTTTGCGTGTGTGAGTGCCAAAATGCGTACAGGAAATTGGTTACAAGATGCAGAACGGGTTCAAAACAGTAAAAAAAAACACAAATTTAACATGATACTATATACCTGAAAAAGTTTCCTTCAATTTCCATTGGTATATCAGTGTCTAAACCGTCCACACCTAACTGCCTATGGTGTTCCAGGTGATACTTCTTAAAAGAGACACAAAAAGGAACGCCCACCGGAAAGTTTGCGACAAAAGCAAGAACACGGTTCCACCTAAAAACGGTAAGACTTATACAAATGTCTTCAAATTGTTCAATGGGCAATATAATCTCATTCTTTACGCGTCCGATGAATTTTTAAAACGTAATACAGTAGCCTACTATATGCTGGGGTAAGATGGGATATCGTTAGGACCTAAATCCCATATTTGATGCTCTTTTTTTGAACAACCAGTAACGCTCTTTTAGAGTCGCGATTTACAATTCCGTAAATATTGTTTACAACAAATGAAACCAAAACAAAGAATGTAATCGTTTAATCTTTTTCCCACCTACTACACTTTAGTGTTTGAATAGAATTCTTGATCTAGTTCTATTTTAAAGCGTTACGTTTAGCACTAAGGTACTGTATGTACTTACATGGCGTGTTTTCCATGCCCGAAAGCCCTGTTGTGGCTTAACTCGTGAACAGCGAGCGTGAGACTGTGGTTTATGGTTCCTATGAGAATACAAGGCAAGGAATTTAAATTGGATAAGAGGGAGTTAGTATATACTTGAAATATATTAGCAGGGAATTAGAAAACAGACATAAGTATAAACGGTTAGAATTTATCACCTTATTGCAAAAAAGAACAAAAATGTCATAGTATTTCTTTTATAAACGTTTTTCATTACTACACAGTAACTGTACACACGTGTTATTGTCCTGATCGTTAGCTAATACACGACGTATGTAGTTATACAATATTGCTGTGTAATAGGTATCAATTTACGTCAAAATCGATTAATGTACCGGTAATGTGGTATACGTTACCTCCTATAAAATATGTGGTAATTATCAACAAAGGCCATGAAAGGTCCTTAACGAAGTAACACATCATTAACTGGAATGCAACTTCTGCAGCGACCACCCATTTAAAGTGCGGGTTCACTGTCATTAACTTTTTTAGGTCCGGATACTTTTCTGCAATGTTTAACACTGGTTAATGTATCTATAAATGGTGAACTTGTGCCTTTTTACCTAGCATCGCTCTTCTTCTAGTAGCATGCGGCTCGTCCGTACATACCCATTCGTACGAGTTTCTCTGAACTATATTCCCCATACTTGACGATACGTTGGTAAGGCGGGCTAACAGTTAGAGAGCTCCTGTTCTCTGTCCGGTTACTATAGCTATAATAGCTAGTGAGGCGCTGGCTACAGCTAATAAGTGACGGTAAAACAATACATTGCGTTAAACCCGGAAGTTTCAAACAACCACACATTTTAATGAAGCTATAACTGATCGGAAATGCTCTCACTTGCCTTTGTTTAATGTAAATTCTCTTTCCAATCTAACTGCCCAACCTGCTCTAGCCTTTCAAATGTTTAAAAACTGAAGTACGTTACGTCACTTCAGTGTTATTATGACATCTACTTAACCTTGTTACGTCACAGACAGTGATTTCTATATGAGTGTAACCATAGTACTCTAAACACTAGTAGGACAACGCTTGGCAATTGTTTGTTTGTTCTTTAATGACGTAATTTTTGGTCACGCATGAGTGGCTAGGTTAAGGCGGTTTTGTTTCTGATCGAATCAATTGAGCTGTGTGTATCGTGAATATTTATTTGGTTTGTACAAAATTACCTGGTAAGTGAATTCGGCAAAATGCTATGGTAAAAGCTTTTGTTAAATGTTATGTTTTAATTAAAATGCTTTATTAAATAGTGGATTGATATTTATATAAGCTAAGCAACTTTTATATAAACTTTTCAAAAATGCCTGCTACCCACTGCGCTGTTCCTGGCTGCAACTGGTCGTACCACTTGGGTAAACGAACGAATGAAACCCGAAGTATCTTCACTGTAAGAAGACCTTCTTTTATAAAAGTCCCAACCGAAGCTGAACATCACACAATGTTAACAAATTTTTTGTTGAGTATGCGGTGTTCCACAAAGGCTAGTGGCGATAAAATAAAAGAAATGTTACACAAAGAATCGTAAGTAAAACTGTTGTAAAGTAAAAATATACCTATGTTTTTTATTACTGTAGTCTATTCATTATTTAATAAATGTTTTCATTACCCATTCAAATAGTACCGTCAAGTTTGCGCGAACAAATTATGGCATAGTTTTACATAACACTTTAAAGTTAATACCAAGCTTAGTATAATTTTTCAGAGCTGGTATTTGCGAAGCACATTTTTTGAAAGAGCACGTTATCAGAACCAGTGCCCGTTCAAAGTTAAAAGTAGGTGCAAGGCCATGTTTGAATCTCCCGAAGCAGTCCTCGTTTTCTCAACCTTGCAGTAAAGAACCATGCTTGCGAAAGGCATTACCACAGAAATTGAGGCATAAAAATATTAGTGACCTTCAAAAGTCAATAAATAATCTGAATGCTGAAGGTTTGTAGACATATATATGTGTAACAGTAAGGTTAAGTTGATATAACAGAGCAATTGTCAAGGAAGTGCTGTTCAGATTATCCGTTTTTTATAAAGCTCTCACAGTTTCAAGGATGTGTAGAAATTGAGTACAGATCATAATAATAATCAGTTGTCTGGGGGGGGACTGGGAAGCCACCGATTGAAATTGTAAAATTAAGACAAGTAATACACTTTACAAATATATTTAGTTTTTTTGCATTGAAAAAAAGAAAGGGACAGTAAAACTATAAATGAAATACACAATACAAAAACGAAGGAAAATTTAAATGTATGGAAAAAAAAGAATCACTCAAACTGTCAAACAACATCAACAACTGTTCGACAAAAAAGGTTCCATACAAAAACCTGATTTACATAATATATATATTATATACGCTATTATTTATTAATTTGCCTTAGCTTTTTTTTTAAATCACCTCTTAAACCAGCGGACTGTTTAGATGAAGTTTTTAACATGTCATCTAACAGTTTTTTGGCATAAGTGTAAGAAAGTAACCTTATAAATAATTGCACCATATATGTAACCACACATTCAACATTATTGGAATTCAATTCATCACATTTTTACTTACAAAATTAAAATCTATTTCACCATGATTTTTACTTATTTCTTGAGTGACATATAGGTATACTTTTTGTAATAAATACATAAGTTCTTCTGATGGATATTTAAGTGCTCCTACTCTTTTTTCCATTACTGCCACTAGATTTCCAAAGGGCTTATTCGTTTGCATATGCTGTAGAATGTTATTATTTTTATATTTGCCAATTGCCTTTTTTAATAAATAACCTCCGAGATACTCAATTATGTCATTTTCATGTTGGGTGATACATCCTTGTGTAGGTTCATTTACTGGTAGTGTTGATGGTTTTGTGATCACTTCAATTATATTAATTAAAAACTTAGCAGCATGTGCATTTGTCAGTTGATTTTTAAAATACTCTTTTGCAGAAAGGCACACCTTTGGATATCGTTCCAACAACTTGGCTGACTGATGGGTTTGTCGGTACAGCGTCAACCGCTCAGCAATTAAAGTTTCCCCGGCAGATGTCAGAGACAAACCAGCTTCCACTAACTGTACAATATCATTAGGCCCTGCTTGCATGACATCGCTACATTCTGTCACAGTTGCACTTTCTTCCTCAACAAAATCCGTCAAAACTAGTTGTTGTATCGCATCCTCAGAAATACTCTCCCAATAATTTTCTGCCATCGCTATATAATTCACCTTATTTCTATTTAATTATCCTAATAAATACAAAATGTTTTGATATTCGCTATATACTTTTTTGTATCCAAAACTGAAACTTATATAAACATTACTGAACACAATAAATTATACTTGCGATTGCTTAAATTGGTGCAGGAACAGCTTACAAATGACTCAGGGAACTACATTTTCTTGGTATTAACCAACAATCACATATTATACAATAATAACTTTTCTTAAACGCGTTTATTCTTAATTGGTTGGTTTGCCAGTCAGTCACTCTTCCTGTCTCATATACCGGTAAATATTATTAGAATTACACTGTATATAAAAAGATTCTCTTCAGAAGCAAGCGATATTCCATAACTAAAACCTCACTACGCAACTCTGCAATATCAATCATTTCGAGATTTATTACGTAACTCACTACAAAAAAATTAGCAAGACATTACTATAACCAACGCTGATACAATATATTACAATAAGACGACAGTATAATGGCGCTTCTAAAATCATATCCTAGTCACTCATGCGTGACGATTGTCTCGTTGTCCTACTACTGTTTTAGAGTACTATGGTGTAACGCATGGCGTTCTTTGATGAAAGAATGATTTTGTAAGTTACTTTATTCTCGCGTGACCGGAAAACGACAACCGTTATAACACGGGTGTTCTGTTTCACACGGCTCGTACCAGCCCATGCGTTACCATGTATGTAACTTTGTGGGCGATTATGTGTTTGAATTTTTTAGGTATGCCTGCAGTGTCAAGGAGGTGAGAGCTGGGACACTGTTATTTGACAGTCACGTGATCGCAAGGCGATTTCCAAATGCATGTATATTTCTAACATACCGTTTGTTTGAATATTTTTAGCTTTTGTTTGAATATTAACTTCTTAAACAAGGCCTAGCCCTAAACCAAAGAGATTAAAACCATTGGTCCTATGTGTGGTATACGTGTGTACACCACATTATACAATGACATAGGTAAATTTAAAGCTTTACATAATAGTACTGTGGGGTGAGTTTGCTACCATATGCAACGGGAAAATAAAATAAGATAAAATCTTACCGTCTTCCTCCAAAGGCAGTAGTTCTTCGCCGCTGTAACGATATTTATGTTAATTTATTTAACTCTGTGTAATAGTTGTACTATTAATAAAACTTATAATCTCTGTAGACTTACTCAGTACGGGCAAAAGCGATATCGTAGGTACCGCACTTGCGAGCAGCGGCGACTTGCAAAAGAGCCAAAAGAAGTAGACAGGTAAGAAGTTTGCGATCCATGACTGTAACTTAGAATAATGATCCGACGTGGTCCCGCCATCATTTATAACGTTGTTAGACAGAATGTTTCCGATTACTTTGCAAAAATCTTCTTTGTGGAATGCGATTTACGCACGTTAACGCAATACGAATTCTGTGTAAAGTTCTAGGCGTTTCCCCTGGGCGTTTTCCCACTCGCGATTTCCCCACCGGCTATTTCCCCACAGTGACTATTCCCCACCGGCTATTCCCCCGGATATAACCCCCCCCCCCCCGTGACTATTCCCCCACCACTGGCTATTTCACCCGGCTAACCCCCAACCATTGGGGAAAACAGCCGGTGGAGGAACAGTCGGAAGGGAAATGGCCGGGAGGGAAATAGCCGAGAGGAAATAGTCACTGGGGGGAATTAGCGAGGAGGGGAGAAACTTTCTTCTTCTTTTTTTTCTGTTTCTAAATTCTAAATCTGCGAAATTGGGTGCTTTGAATGGCATTGGCAAACTCATTCTAAAACTATAAAGCGCGTTTATATGATCTATTTCATACTGTGAGGTAAGATGAGACATCGTTTTAAACATACCATCAACAAATCCTAATCGTGTTTTAAACAATTTAAAACGGTCTATATAGGAGTCGTGAAGATACGTTTTTATGATTCTTTAAATTTTCTCCGTTTACCACTAAATGGGCCGAGAAAATAAAATAAAAAGGTATCCCGTTTTGATTTTTTTGAAAAGCAGTTTTAATTGGCTGATATGGGAACTTTCCGAATAAAAAAACATGCACGATTTTCATCATGAAATTTTTATTTTGTTTGCTTCGTACGTTATTGGCAAACTTATTCGAAAACTATAGAGCGTGTTAATATTTTCTCCATGGTTTCATTCCCCCCATGTCAGCCATTTCAGCAAAGCCATCGCACAATTCTGTCGAAACAACAATATTAGAACTAAAATAATCTTTCAGCGGCTTATCTGGTACAAAAAAGTTATTTTATTTCGTGCGGGATAAGATGAATTCACTATCAAATGCAACGGGAAAACAAAATAAGATAAAATCTTACCGTCTTCCTCCAAAGGAAGTAGTTCTTCGCCGCTGTAACGATAAATAAGTTAATTTATCTATAGGTCTAATAGTAATAAAAACTTATAATTTAAGTAAATTATTCCAACTTTAAACAATAGACTTACTCAGTACGGGCAAAAGCGATATCGTAGGTACCGCACGTGCGAGCAGCGGCGACTTGCAAAAGAGCCAAAAGAAGTAGACAGGTAAGAAGTTTGCGATCCATGACTGTAACTCAGAATAATGATCCGATGTGGTTTCACCATCTTTTATAACGTTTGTTAGACAGAATATTTCCGATTACTTTTGCGAAAATCTTCTTCGTGGTATAACGTATGCAGGGTTAAAAAGAAAAAGGAGCTTGGTGATTGCGCAAGCATATCTAAAGCTCTTAAACAGTATTAGGTACTGCTGGTAATGTTATTGCAGTGTTTTCATTTTCAAGCCATATATATAACTGGAACAACTAACTATTCAGCTAATGCAAATATATTTAAAATACACAAAAGTTTAAGAGGTATGTGTGTGTACGCAGTAGGGTGGGGTAAGATAAGGCTTTTTTTCTTTCTCTTTTTTCGTCCTGTTTCGTAGCAAACAAAATATTTTAGCACAGGTTCAATGCAAAAACATTACAATTAAAGGGATTCTTTCACATATGGTGCAAATATGTTTAAAAATACACAAAAGTTTGAGAGGTATGTGTGCAAGGGCGTAGCGAGCCCTAAATTTTGGTGCCGGCCAATGTTTTATGGTTGTATTTTGGGTTTGAAACACCTCATTACAACAAAAAACACGGAAAGGCGTTCTGAATACAATTTATTTTTTATAATTACGCCGCGTGAAAACAACGATCTACAACTGCATCCAAAACTCTAGTCGTCGCCTACCACCAGCTATTTTTGTCGCAGAATTTTACCAAACCTTACCAGTCTAAAACAGCAGTTTTTAAATCACTCGTAAAAAGTCAAAATTGTGTTAAAATGATTGTTTGTGTTACTTGATTATCTTTACATTTTTGGTTGTATTTTAGCACAGGTTAAATGCAAAAACATTACACATAGTTTTAGTCACTTAATGTCTGCTACAGTGCTGCAATTAAAGGGATTCTTTCACATATGGTTTCATACATTACTCATGCAGAGATCACGTGACAAGCAATTTCCAAATCGTCAATTTAAGGAAGTAATTGTCTGATGAAATTTTCTTTTTGTAGAACTCATGTTGTTTTCGCCTCAGTTTCTATGAAAATTAGAAAACCTTGTTCAGACTGGCTAGTCGTGCTATAGACATTAAGACAGAAACGATTGAACGATGTTTTATTGATTCGTTTACTTATGGTCTTAGCATCTAATACAGTTGACCATAATGTATTCTATCCAACTATATTTTACCAGATTGCCGAGGCAAGCTTCACAAGACTTATAATTGTGAACAAAAACGAAGTTGTTTCTTAAGGATTCAATCGAAATTAAATACAAACCCGTACAATGCATGATTGAATTATCCGAAAAAGCAAAATAAGACAAAAACTATTTTTTCCTGTGCACTCAAAATTGTTAAACCAAAGTAAGAACAAACATATGTAGAGGCGGCCAGACAGCGGAAAGTAGTCACTTGCACAAACCAAAAAAAGGAAATCTGGTTTTAACCGGTTTAGAGCGGTTTAAACGAAAAGATTCGCATAGCCCCGCAACTGCAACTTTATATAGTTATTCAACAAATTAACAAACGGCCAATAAAGATAACTCTCGCAGTTTTGCAACGGCAATTGTAAATGTCAATTCAACAATTGAAGCAACATGAACTGGTTTGTTTTTAAGTAAGCAAACATTGGTTAAACTTTTAACAAAAAATGTCAAGTTTTACCAGAAAGGAAAAGCTTACTTGTTTATGCTCGTTTTATTTTTAACAACTTTATAGAATATGTAGTAGCCTACTGTTGGGTAAAATGGGACAACTGGATTAATAGTACAATGGGGGAAGATGGGACACTTAAGCACATATTGCCAAATATTTTTAAAATCAAAATAGATGACGGTTTTTGGGTAATATCACGAATTAGTACTATCATTCCTTTATAAATTGACACCAATTTAATAAAATATAATAAAAACACGAGGAGTTTTTTACCGATCGGCACAACAGGTGAAATTTTACAAATTTGAAAACACACAGGATAAGATGGGACAATTTAAAATCAGTGTTAATTTTGATTAATAAGTCTATTTATAAATAGGAATATACGTAAATAACACGAAATAATACTGAACGCTTTGAAAATTAAGTCTAAACATTCATTTTCTTGCCCTACTGCTATAGTTTTTAACATGTTACCTATACATTACATTATTGTATAACAATTGCTATTGTTTAAACGACAATGTTCGAACATCAATGGATAAATATTGTATCTACAAATGTATATGAATAGGTAATAACAGAAAGTTGATAATAACTATTGATAAAGTTTTTATTTTTGCTACAAATTGGGTATTGCTACTCTGCTTTTGGCACAAGCCACTTCTCATATATTATCACCAAGTGCAAATGACCAAATTTCGAATATTTTTAAAATATTATCTTATTATTATAACAGTATCTTATAGTTGAATAACCCCTGAGGTATAAGTTACTAAATTAAAAGCAAATTTTTCAAAGTTTGGCAATGAAAACATACAAAACTACAATGTGGGGGAAGATGGGACTCTAAATTGAAATATGTTTACAATAGCAGTATTCTGCAACTTGTAGTTAACCTTCCAAGTTTAACAGGCTGTGCTAGTTTCTTTGCCATGTAAACTTCATATATATAACGTTAAACCGATATTTTTTTGTTGTTTTTATCTCAAATTAAAGTCATATTGACCCCTGCCTGTTTTCTTCATGCTTATATCTCAGTGTTTTTTTACAAAACTAAAACTTGTTTTACGAGACAAAATCAAACTGTACGAAGTATATTCAAGGTTGTTTTATGAAGCTATGAAACTAGTTTAATCGTTCGCACACACAATCTAAAAAAGATTCATCGGCTTTACTATGTTTTAGCGAGCATTAAAAATAGCACCTTACTATTTCGCATTTTTTTACCTGTTCAAAGTATACTGTTTCTATTTTACATATTTTTTTTTATTATTTAAAAACAGTAATCAGCTTTGACGGGCGTTTTATAAAGTCGTGATAATACTGTCGAATAATTCTGTAATCTTATTTTCTTAATTATCATTAAATGGGGCACTGTAAAAGAAAATTAAAAAGGTCTCGTCTGACAAAGTGTCCCATCTTTCCCCACCCTACTATATCAAAATATCCTCATCGTATTTTAAACAATTACCAAAGGTCTATGGGAGTCGTGAGGATACTGTTTTTATAAATCTTTAAATGTTCTTGTTTACAATGACGAGAAAACAGAATGATAAGATTTCTCATCTTCCACTCTATATATGTGATAATAAACGCTTAACGAAATGCATGAACTTTGCGCTTGACGAAATGCATAAACTCAGTATTTTTAAAACCATATTATTCGTGCCATACCAAAATTAAAACATTGCATAAAGGGACAAAGACGAAACATTTTTGTCGTGTTTCTGTCGTTGTTATGTCTGTTATATAGGTCAAAACATATAAAAACATAGAAAACCTAAAATAAACAATGTCAAAGCAACATAGTCAATAAACATGAACAAAACCTAGGAAAAACATGAACAAAACTTTTTTCTTAATTTTTTTTCTGCTTCTAAATTCTACACTCAACTAGAGGTTTCATTTTGCTGATATGGCAAATTTATATTTCTGATTAAAAATCAAGTACAATTTTTTTCATGAACTTTTATTTTGTTTCCTTTGTACGTTATTGGCAAACTCGTTCGAGAACTATAACGTGTTTAACCCTTCCATTCCTTCCACCCAGCGGCGACCGATGCGACCAGTTCGTCACGCAGAACCATTTCAGAAAAGCCATCGCACAATTCTGTCGAAACAACAATATTAATTAGAACTAAATTAATCTTTCAGCGGCACATCTGGTACAAAAACGTTATTATATTCTAACGTTTAAAAACGTCTCGCCAAAGCCACAAAAATAATAATTTCCATTATATGGTAGCAGAAGTAATAGAACTAAAGTTCAAAAGTCTTACGTGGTATACGTGTGTACACCACATTATACAATGGCATAAGTAAATTTAAAACTTTACATAATAGTACTGTGGGGTAAGATGGGTTTGCTACCATATGCAACGGGAAAATAAAATAAGATAAAATCTTACCGTCTTCCTCCAAAGGAAGTAGTTCTTCGCCGCTGTAACGATAAATAAGTTAATTTATCTATAGGTCTAATAGTAATAAAAACTTATAATCTAAGTATATTATTCCAACTTTAAACAATAGACTTACTCAGTACGGGCAAAAGCGAGATCGTAGGTACCGCACTTGCGAGCAGCGGCGACTTG
>NW_028323108.1:0-58221 GCF_009617815.1 Ciona robusta
AAAAGAACACATTTTTCTGCCTTTAATTTCACAGTAATCTTGTACGAGATTCCATGTTATTTCTGTCGGTGGCTTCACATAATGTCTTATCTTCACATCTAAGTATAATATTTTTGTATGTCATATTTTGATTTGTACAGGCAACCCCTATTTAAGTAATAGGCATTGGTTAACTTATAGTTTAGTATTGTATGAATGAAAACAAATGCAACTTGCTTTATCCTCGCCACAAAAGGTTAGTCGTTTCACACATGTGATCTGTTTCAGACACCTCGTGCCAGCTTACAACTTATCACATATGTACTTTGTTAAAGAATTTTTTAATTTTTTTTTTTTTTTATTGTGTGTCTGACCATTAGACAACCCATTTGTGACCACTGGGTTAAAGCAATTGTCGTTAATGTCTTGCCAACGGCACATGCACCCACAATGGTAGCAGCGCCGTGCTTCGAATCTATCTAAGATACAGTTATTCCCACAGCAAGATATCTAATGGTTTTAAGTTAATAGTGAGTTTGGTGTGCTGAGATCTAAGACTATTATCCAATATATGTTGTATATTATAATTGCTTACCACTACATACAGCATGTAGCTGACTGCATGCTGTGTTTGGTTCTAACGGTGCTGGTTCACATTCCATCAAGTAATTTGTGTTTAAATTGCAAGATTTAAATGAGAAGAGTTTCTACAAAGAATACAATGTAAATGTAAAAAGAATTTTCAAGTATTTTTATAAAAAATACTAAACTTACTTGTTGATACCGTTTGTTGATCACAGTTGTAGGGTCATCTACATACATTCCAATCTGTTTGCACACAACTAGTTGTGCATGTGCTTCAATCTTTCATTTTCGAAACTCGTGTTATTACCCTCAATACAAAGAATTTTAACTGTCTTGGTGTTCATACAAAAATTAAAATCCAATACCAAACGTCACCCTGCTATACCTTTGTGGGCGTATGTGTCTCTGGGCAAGACACTTAACGGCAATTGCTCCAACCCAATGGGTTGTCCAAATTATAGCCATACATAAAAAATCTCCCCAAAAAATAATTACCCACAAAGTAACATACATGGCAACTCGTAAGCTGGCAGAGGTGTTAAACCCGTGTGATAACGACTGTCGTTTTCCGGCCACGCGAGGATAAAATAAGTTACACTCATTCATTTATTCACCCATTAATTTACCGTTATACACCACTACTTAAAAATCTACAGCGATATCAAACCTATAAATAATAATTTGCATATTTTTAAACGATTAACTGGTTTAAATAAATATCCTTACCAGACAGACTGGCCTCCACTTTGGATTAAATGGATCACTGTCGTCATACAAGTAAACAAATCCTTGGGTCTTATATGAAAGCCCTACTGGTGCTGTATTGAAAGAAAACATTATTAAATATTATCATGAAATAGTTAACTTTATTTACAGTCACAAGAATTTTGTCGACAATCTGTTTCATCATTTGAACTTCCTGTGCATGTAAGATTTCTCAGTGGTGATTCAAGCAAACAACTTCGTGTCCGATTCTGTTTTCCACTTCCACAATTTTTTACGGATTCACATTTGCTCCATGCATTCCATTCTGCCCAAACTAAGCAAAATAAAAAATATAAATTTATGTTTATATAGGTGATTTCCTAGGTTGACACAGCCAGTTGATTTGGGATTTAGGTAATAGTTGGCTTGGCTCGTTACCCCAACTGAGAAACTTTATATTCCTCTTTTTTTATATTCTTTTTATTTTATACTTTATATTATTTATATTTTATATGGGTGAGGACCTAGCTTGGCACAGCCAGTTGACTTGGGATTTAGGTAATAGTTGGCCCATTACTCCAAATGAGAAACAATGCAGAATTAAAAGCTGCGATCGAAACTTACTTCTATCGCATCATAGGAAACATTATTTAAAAAATGCAATCCTGGAAACATCTATGGTGCCACATTTGAATACAGTAAGTTTAAAAGAATAAATGAATGTAACTAACTTTATCCTTGCGTGGCCGGAAAACGACAGTCGTTATAACATGACTGTATACACCTCGTGCCAGCTTTTGAGTTACCAAGTATGTTACTTTGTGGGTTTTTCTATATTTTTATGTATGGCTGATAATTTGGATAATCCATTAGTGACACTGAGTTGGAGCAATTGCCGTTAATTAAGTGTCTTGCCCAATGACACATACGCCCACAATGGTAGCTGCGAAGAGCCTTGAACCCATTACCTCTGGGTTACAGGCAGGCACGTTAACCAACTGTGCTACGGCGCTGGACAAAGTCATGTTTTTGTATGTAGGTCGATACTTACTGGGACAGACATGCTGGTTGCACAATCTCCTGTTGGTGACTTCTCCACCATCCAGGAAAACTTAGCTGGCCACAATCTAGTTCTTACTTGGCTTCCACCACCACAAACCTCTGAACATTCTCCCCAACTGCCCAGTTTGAAGGCATGTAGTAACTTTTGTAAACTAAAATACAGAAATAATGATGAATGTTAACATTTTTGTATCTAAAAAAACTTATTTTTAAAAAGCTTTTTTCCTTAGCAAGTAACTATAATGAGGCATTTTTAAAAAAATGTTTGAGATAAGGGTAAAGTAACGCCACATTATTTCTTTACTTTTGATTTGCCTAAAACTTCATATAGAGAAACTGCACTAACTTTGAGGTGAGAAAATGTATCTTTGACAGAGGGCTGTTTTAAATGAATTATTGAATGAAGGTGAACACAAATCCTCTTGTTTGCATGGAGAACTTGCACAGGGCTCATTTTTGAACTCCTAAAATACATTGAATGAATGTAACTTACTTTATCCTTGCGTGGCCGGAAAACGACAGTCGTTAATACACGGGTTTAACGTTTAACACCTCGTGCCAGCTTACGAGTTACCATTTATGTTACTTTGTGGGTGATTATTTTTGGGGGATTTTTTTATGTATGGCTGATAATTTGGACAACCCATTAGTGACCACGAAGTGTCTTGCCCAAGGACACATACGCCCACAATGGTAGCAACGTCGAGCCTTGAACCCATAACCTATGGTTACAGACAGACGTGCTAACCACTATGCCGCGGCGCCGGACATTATCTTCTAATTTCCTTACTATCATATTATAAATTACCTTTAAGTATCGAAACGCATTTCTAGAGTAATACTTTGCCCCAGTGGTTGGTACAAGTCCATTAACTGCAGTAACCCATAGTCCATCTACTTCATACCACTCTAATATAGAAGAATCAGCTTGTTGAGATTGCTGTGTAATACGATCATTGCTGTTTATTTCACAAATATTTTGACTCGAATAATGGTTGAAAGATTTGCACCTGGATAAACAAATATTTAAATAAAAAAAATTCCCAGCGTTACAGCCTAATGTTTGCAAGCACACACATTTGCCTCAAAAAATATTCTGAATTCAAAATTCTTCACCTGTCATCTTTATGACATGATAATACACATTGGTAAATATTCTGACCCAGCACTGTCCTATATACATATCCAGGAAACAGTGAATTTTCAGGGCCTTGATCTCCACTTATGTTTTCCTCCAAGACTGCTGTGGCAGCTTAGCTTCTGTAGTTACCTGGCTTAAGCACTTGGTTATAACTGAATCCATGCTTAAAACCGCAATACAGAAAGAAGGTGGAATACACTCCAATGACAATAGTGCGTCATGTTGACACAAGGGAAATAAAATATGGTTATCTCATGTTACCACACTTCAAGGTGAAAGTGTATTAATTATTAATATCATTATTGTTATTTATAGATGTGTTTTCAAACCAGCGAGACAAACTTAACAGTAGACATGTAATTTTCAGTCTTGACCATTCAATCTTGAGCTCTGGTTCATTGTTGAAGGGAAGTCGTTTAAATCATTCATGACTTTCATTGAGTCAAAAACAGAACTATTTTATTGACAAATTTATTGAAAAGAAATTGTCGCAGAATATATATATTTAGATATTGAAATGAGTGTTGCTTATAAATTATGGAGTACAAGTGTTATGAACAAATATTAATATATAATATCTACATGTGTTCATTTACTAACATAACATTATATTATAGGAGTAACAGAAAAACTGGAAAACAGAATCAAATTTTAGAATATGTTATCTGTTAAGGATACTACGTACATTGAACTTTTATAAAAAATTGCAGTCTTAACATGAATTATAAATAATACAGTAAACAAATTATATGAAACGGCACGTTGTAAGCAGAGCTGCTTCACTTGGGTAGGCATACATGCAGCTACAAAGTGTGGACCTCCCTATATTTCCAGATAGGTGCTGTACTATGTCACCAACTGTATTGGAGACTTGAGAAGGCAGATAACATTGCCCTGGAACACAATTTTGGCAAATTTTTATGCTTATGCACCAGGGACACATAAAATAACATTTTTTGTGACTGGCAGTTGTTTACATTAGTTTCATGAAATAAAATGACAAAAATTGTATTATGTTTCAAATTTAAATTTTTTCTTTTTAACTGTATATATTTATTTTTAAATAAGGTATTTTGAGCAACTGAGTTTTAAATCCTAACTAGGTTCACTGGCGTGTCTGGATATGGGACCCAGCCCATACAGAATAAAACGTTTAAAATCAACAAACACCTGTGGTATGTGAGAAGACGTCTAATCCAAAGCCAGTACATAGTTGGTTGCTCAACATAGATATCATGTTTACTTGCGTCAGCTCCCCAGTAATTCTTGGCACCAGGTTACCAGGTAACAGCCCTGCCATGCTCTGTAGAATTCACAGGTATAATCAGTGGCGCAGCCCCAAAAAAATAAGGGGGGAGGGGGTTTACCCAAAAAATTTTCACAAAAAACTTTTTTTAATTTTTTTTCTAATTATTTTTTTAATTTTTGGTTTAATATCGCGACCCCCTAAACCCCCTTGGCTGCGCCACTGGATATAATAAATGAAAAAGTTGGATAAATGATGGCACCAGAAGTTATATTATCAGTGTGCTCATTATTTACACCTAACGCTTGATTGTGATTTACCAGGTGTGTAACTTTAACAACTGTTGTTTTATCGGTATATCCTGTCTTTTCCTTTAAAATATTTCTAAATCTTCCCTACCGTAGTCGAAGAAACGAATAAAAGTAATTGTTATATAAAAATATTATAACTTTGTCAGTGGTATTTTTTTGTACGGATGCAATTTGAACAACCAATTGGTGATAAATAGGATAAAAAGATTGCTGTTAATTGTCTTGGCAAAGGGTCCACTTGACACAATGTTAGCAGCACCAAGGTTTTAACCATACATTGTTTGGTAATAAGGTTCTCTAATCACTGTGTTAAAGCGTTAAATTGCATTGCAATATTACGATTGTGTATCTCGAATAACCATCACCTGTTTCATTGTTTCTGGCGCAACAATAACAACAGAAGTTGCAACTCCTTTGTGGCAATCATGGAAGTTTTCTGCAATAAATTTTAGGGCAGATACTGTTGAAGAACTGTCATAAGATGGTCCTGTAAATTGCATCTGCGAGATTGAGGTCTCTAGATCAGATAAATCTGTCGTCGATACTCTTCCATTAATAGTCCGAATGTAAGGTGGGTAGAATTCATCGTTGGCTCCATATGTGACTAACGTGACTTCAACCTGTTTAAAACAATCTGTTACTTCTGCTACCAAGCATAAGATAATGTAGTATTTTTTAGTATGATATAAAAACAATAATTTGATCCCAAAACTGGGCAAAACTTTATCAAGGTTTATACTTTAAACAAGAAAAAAATCTAAATAAATATTCACAGAAACAGACAATCAGTGCATATATTGATAAAATATTTGTAAAGTTAACTATATAATATATATAAAGTCTAAAACATATATTTTACATTTTCCATTCCTTCAATAGCTTGTTGTACTATTTTACGAAGTATAACTTTTGGATTCATGGCCACAGTATCGTTGCTCATTGATATTGCAACGATAACTCTTGGTTTAGTTAACTCAGATGAAACAGGATCTTCCATTCCACAAGTTGCTGTAAAACAAAACAAAAAAGACAAAAATTATGTTTTCACTAAAAAAAAACTGATTTACTTTTCAATTAAATTATTAAAATCATATTTCTGTGCATGTGCTTTTTTCACATTGCATTTTAATTTGTTTTGGTTAGTTTATTAATTGTAATTTATCATGAGTTTTTGTTTGTAGAGTAAATAGCCATCCTGGTTGGCTGGCTGGTAAAGGATTGTCCCTTTTGTTTGGATTTCGCTGCCGCATGCAGAACTCGGTAATGGGTTTGCATACGACTTCGCAAGCGAATTAGCATGCCGGATACTGTGTACAGCCACCTTAACTCTCTCAAAGTCTTTTGGAACCCATTTTTATTCAGGGCCATTTTAACAACTGTCACTTTGTTGTTGATTCCTTTCTCTTTGTTGCTTTAAATATTTATGGTATTTGTTATCAAAAACAGGCAAATAAAACTATTTAAAGCAAACGTTATAAACTTGGGGTAATAACCAACACCTTTTAAAATATTTTATCCTTACTGTATATCAATTCAATATGACCTTAGTTATTGTAGTCAAAAAGATAAATAAAAATTATGTTGCGTGATACTGTACTCACTGCAGTAGCTGTATTTATTAATGGGAAACCCCTTATACTGTAAGTCAGCAACCAGCATGTTAGTATATTTGCAAGTATCCTCCCTAGTTGTGGCTTTGGATGAACAAGCTTCTAGATATGCATTGTACAGAGATGTAGATACTGCTGGTATGTTCTGGAACCTTGCTAAGACACTTTCACAAAGAATGTAGTTCGCTGATTGTGGATCAACAAATGGGATAATATCCTGGGGATTTAAATTAAGTAATTGAATGAATGAATGAATGTAACTTACTTTATCCTCGCGTGGCCGGAAAATGACAGTCGTTATCACAAGGGTTTAACACCTTGTGCCAGCTTACGAGTTACCATGTATGTTACTTTGTGGGTGATTATTTTTTCTGGATTTTTTCATTTTCTTTATGTATGGCTGATAATTTGGACAACCCATTAGTGACCACTGGGTTGGAGCAATTGTCGTTAAGTGTCTTGCCCAAGGACACATACGCCCACAATGGTAGCAGCGACGAGCCTTGAACCCATTACCTAATGGTTACAGGCAGGCGCGCTAACCACTACGCCACGGCGCCGGACTGGAATTATAATGTTATTCTTGGTGATGTAAGAACCCAAGTTTTACCAGATGTGCTTTTATTATTTAAAAGTCAAATTCACTGAAAATTGTTTAACTATATATTTCAAAGAAATCATTAAAAATTCTTTCATTATTTAAAAATAAAATTCACTGAAAAATCTTTATTAAGTTAAATTCAAACCTAAATTTTTAATAGGGGTTTTTAAACATTTTAAAGAACAAATCCCTAGAACGTTTGGATATATTTGCGGCAAGCTAAAACTGAAACAAAAGTAAAACCTGCAAAAATTTAGAATACCACAATATTTAAGAAACCTCTTACTTAAACCAAAAAATCAAACTTTAATATTATATTACAGCAAAAATGTACAAATATATAAAAATAAACCTCAGGTGTGAATTGGCACTCGGGGTGTCCAGTGATTTCGAATGCGTTTAAAAAAGTTTCCTCATTCTGTGCATCAGTATTATCCGGTAAACCACGCGAATGAACAGGTCCACTTGCTTCAGGCTTCCCAACAAGACCGCGCAAGATTGTGTCCGTATGTTTGTTGATCTGTGATTAATATATATATGTATTTTAACAAAAACCAATGCCAGGACAAAGTGGTCAGCTTTCCAACACAGAGGTTCAAGGTGAAAAAAAACACATATAGTATGGTGGGGAAAGATAGGACCTTTTTCATTTTCTCGTCCTATTTTGGTGGTAAACAAGGGACATTCTAAGCATTATAAAACCGTATCCCCACGACTCCCATCGACCGTTGTTAATTTTTGTTTAAAACACGATCAAAATATTTGGATATTATATTCTAAGGGTGTCCTATCTCCCCCCTCCCTACTATTTTATAGGTTTTAAAATTCACCCACCACAAAAGATTAATAAGTGTCATTAGTTATTCATTTCCTCGTTCTAAGTCCACTTTAAAAGTAGTGTAATATAGTTGTTGCATATTTTAAAATGATGTTTGCTTTTTAATACCATTTAGAATGAATTCTATTACCTTCATGCTAGCAAAGATAGTTGCAAAGTCATTTTCTTGATCAAACGTCATTCTCATTGTTGTCATTGAGCTTTCACAGTTAATGCTACCAAGTCCATCTCTTGAACATGTTGCCAGGCCTTGTAGGAATGGAAGATCTAATGGGGTTTTTGTGGTTTCCGACAGCATTTGCCAGATTGATCCTGCCCTGTCTATGAAAATTGTCTCGTTTCCCATACCTGTATAAAAAAAAGAATTATCAGGTTTAGATTCTGAACCAAATTAACTTAAACGAAAGTTTGAAAAAAGTATGGGACTAAACTTTTTCAAGCACTTTGTGCCCACTCATGAGTTACCACAAAAGTAAATTTTAATATTTTTGTTTAAATTATTTTCATTTTTTAAGTATAACAAGCACAAAGACAGGGCCACAATGGCTGTTGAACCTAAAACCCATTTCTCTGGTGTCATAAGCCTCAGAGACAAGCGCTCTAACCCCGTGCCATAGCACGGATTTATAAAAAGCTCTTACCTAAAAATGCATTGTCTGCAGCCAGCATTGCAATTAAATATCCCTCATCAACATCCGTCATTGAAAGCCAGAAACACTCAGGGTTTCTTGGTCGGGGAAAGATATGGAAATGATTGTTGGTTGTGATGAATTGTCCTTGGTCAGGATAAAAGAAACCTACAGCTGTCACTGTGAAAAGTAAATTGAAATCAGAGTTGTGACATAAGCCTTCTATTTCACCATGCATAGTGGATTAATACCCCTTACGCAGTTTTTGTAGGTGGAGACCTATTTTATTTTTTAACTATTTTATTTTTTATTCATTTTTTTACTGTCAGTTTAAACAACCCTATGGTGACCACATTTTTGAAGCAAATGGCATAAATCTAGAGACAACTTGACAATATTTTAGCAGTATTGAGTTTTGAACCTGTATCTTTTATTTAGAAGGCATGCTTTCAATATACTATATTTTAGTTTAAATTTTTAAGTTTATTTTGTAAGTTGTTCTAGTTTCTAAATATCCGAACCTACTAACCTGTGGTTGTATCAGTTAAGTTATTCATAAGCAATGAAGGAATTTGTTGAAGTGGTAATGTATTAAGGAAGGCAGATGGTGATACAGCAAGTGGGTTTTCAAGCAACTGCTCAAGCAAGAACTCTCCATCATAAATTGCCTGAAATAAATATTTTGTTATTTTAACAAAATAAAATTTTGGGGTTTGGAAAATACTAAATAGGTCAAGTTTAGTCTAAATTCCAGGACCCATGTTATGCCTTAATGTTGTCCTCACTAATTTCATAGAAATACGAAAGCTTATCGTGTTTCATTTATTATCAATTACAAATAATCTATTCCTTTACAATTTGTCTCCGCAATTGTTTTCCATTATTTATATCCTCATAACTCAGTGAACACACGTGTGCGCTTTTTCATGTAACCTTGCGTGTTTTTGCGTTGCTTATCTATTTACTTTTATATTGTCCATTTCTAACTGTTTTTATTTAAATAAAGGTTTATATAAAAACAACAGTTAGAAACACTATCTCTCTCCGCTTCAGTGGTATGCAAACATTTTTAGTCGGCGCTCGGCATAGTGGTTAGCGTGCCTGCCTGTAAGCCAGAAGTAATGGGTTCAAGGTTCGACGTTGCTACTATTGTGGGCAAACGTATCCTTGGGAAAGACACTTAACGGCAATTGCTCCAACCCAGTGGTCACTAATGGGTTGTCCAAATTATCGGCAATACATAAAAAAATGAAAAAATCAAAAAAAAAATAATAATTACCCACAAAGTAACATACATGGTAACTCGTAAGCTGGCACCAGGTGTTAAACCCGTGTGATAACGACTGTCGTTTTCCGGCCACGCGAGGATAAAGTAAGTTACATTCATTCATTCAAACAAGTTTTCCTGTAAATCCTAAATTGAAGACAACCAGCACTAACCACATTAATAGAGATGTAACTAATGGATAATAGGCACATATATTTTCCTATAAATCAAAGTGAAAATTAGTAAATATTTTAAACTTGTAACTTTAAACCCAACCAAAATGAATGAATGAATGTAACTTACTTTATCCGGCCGAAAAACACCAGTGGTTATCACAGGGGTTTAACACCTCGTGCCAGCTTACGAGTTACCATTTATGTTACTTTGTAGGTGATTATTTTTGGGGGATTTTTTTTATGTATGGCTAATAATTTGGACAACCCATTAGTGACCACTGGGTTGGAGCAATTGTCGTTAAGTGTCTTGCCCAAGGACACATACGCCCACAATGGTAGCAGCGACTAGACTTGAACCCATTACCTCTGGGTTACAGGCAGGCGTGCTAACCACTATGCCACGTCTTAGAACCCAGTACTGACTATTTGTATAATTTTAAATTTAAACACTCTAGAAATAGTTTGAAGCCTAGAATCTATTAACATGAATCAGTAGAGGTGTAACTACTGAATAAAAACTGCTAACTTTTATTACAAATAAAAAAGGCACACAAATAAAAGTCACAAATAAAAGTTACTGAATATTTTACCTTGAATATTATTCTCAAAGTTTGTTTAACTGGAGTAAGATCATAGAAACGTGGTTCTGAACCATGCTGTAGTTGACTGCCAAGGTAATGGGTAATCTAACAAAAATGGTGTTGTATTATTTTTTTCAACAAGAATATTATCCATAGTGTTTAGTGATCATTGTTCTGCCTTTAATTTCCACATGTTAGTTATTTCAATTTAAAGAGAATAATGGTGTAAAAGGTAAAGTCCGTATACCACGAGTGTTCTGTTTTTTCAGCTAGTGCCCCTTACAAGTTACCACATATATAACTTTGTAGGCGATTATTTGCCAACAGTGGTAACTGTAACCTGATTAGGATATCGTAGCATAGATCAGCAAAGTTATGCATTTTTCTTTAATATGATCTAATATTTTGATATGATCAAATTAAAAATCAAAAATAATGATATGTTATGCTACATACCATCATTACATTATCTTCCAATTGCCTCAATTGCTCAACCCATACTCCAGTCTCTGGCAAGCTGATTTGTCCTCGTAAAACCGAGCCAATTACATCTTGAACACTTTTTCCTAACTCTCTGAGGTTCATCTCAGAAAGAGTGTCTTTGTAAACTGTAACTGATAAACTGTTTGTAAAATGTATGAACTATCCTTATTATTTACGTTTCTTCATTTTTAGAACAGTGGTTCTTTATCATAAAATTATTTTGCAGAAAGATTTTCTTTCAATAATTTGATTAAAAAATGGTTTTTACTTGTTTAAAAAACAAGAACGAAAGCTTTATTCTACTAGTTTAAGAAAGTATATTGCGGCAATTGCTCCAACCCAGTGGTCACTAATGGGTAGTCCAAATTAGGTGTATGAACACATATGTTATAACGATTGTTGTTTTCCAGCCAGGCGAGGATAAAGTTACAATCAATCAAATTGTAAAACTTTATCAATCAAAAAATGTTCAAGAGAACCAATGTTATAGCTAATACAAACCAGCCACTGCTTCTGGCATGACATTGAGAGCGGTGTAATGAGTTGACCACGCTTTATTTATAAAACTGCTGTCAAACGTGGAAACAAACTGCCAGAGTTTAGAAATTGTCTCCATGTTTTCTTTGCCGCTTGCCTGAAATTTCAAACATTTTTTGTTCAAATTGAAAATTATGGTAACAGAAATAATTGTTTTACCAATTGTTGGGCAGTTTTAGTTGCAATACACTCTGGTTCTTCGCCACAAATTGAAGAAACGAGTTGTAGAAATTCAATTCTATTACGCAGATGTAACTGTGCGTTTAATACACCTATGTTTTGTCCACCGTATGGCACTAGAGACAATGCAGGATATGAAGAATATGCAGTTACATCATACGTTGGGTTTTCAAAAGAAAGTGAACTTGGATTCAATGTACGCTGAACGGCAGTTACATTTCCAAATCCATGTTTGTTCTGCACTGGTGTTTCAATGCCTGACATTAAGCTGTAAGTGGAGTCTCTGCCCAATTTAAGTATTTTCAAGCTTTGAGGAGTTGTTTTTGCCATCAAGGACCCGGATTCATAATAGTTCATCATTTCTGGTTTATGTACATGTATGCCAAATATTAAGTTCCTAGTTTTTTCTGTGTCATCTTCTGCCTTTGAGTACGTTAGATTTGTTTTTATGTTGTAGTCTAAAACATTGTTATGGTCACAAGTTGAACCCGCGAGTAATTGATAAGATTCGGTCTGGTCATGGCTCCAAACCAACTGAACTTCTTCAAAGCATTTGTAAACTCCTAACCACGGCTTATGTGTGAGCATTATGCTTGAGGGGGAGAGTTTTAACGTGATATTGTCTGAAATATGTGAGACACCATTCTCATTCATTACTAAGGCAAGTAATTTTGGACTAAGTAATGTTGCTAGAACACTGGGGTGGCTGTGGCAAGTTAAAGCTGCTGAAACATGGTTACTTTTCACGACTAAACTTGCAGAACCAGATACAGCTAATGATTTAACCTCCATTCCAAAGCAGTAGTTGCAAAGTTGATGGGATGATAGTTTAACATATGATTTAAACTGCTTTACTAAAGCAAACATAGTAGCATTGACTTGACCCTTGCCAGTAATGTCCACATCAAACCCATAAGTTTCTGTCAATGGTTGGTCAGGAGAAATACGAACCGCATGATGATCCGTTGTCCTCACAGTGTTTATTGTGATGCGTTCTCTTGGTAAAAGAAGGTGACTTTTTACTGCAACATTTCCAACAGAACTGGAGTTCACTGACCACTGACCTGGATAAGTTATTATTAAAGTTTATGAATTACAGAATTAAGTGCTATGGAATACCGAACTGACAAAAGTCAAGTTTAATAAATTGTATTCTGTTACATTTTGAGATTTAATCATGTATTGTAGTTTCTTTTGTTAAATACTTAATTAGGTATTTTTGTCGCCGTGGCAAAGTGGTTAGTGCACCTGCCTGTAACCCAGAGGTAATGGGTTCAAGGCTCAACGCTGCTACCATTGTGGGCGTATGTGTCCTTAGGCAAGACACTTAACAGCAATTGCTCAAACCCAGTGGCCACTAATGGGTTGTCCAAATTATCAGCCATACATAAAAAAATAAAAAAATCCCCAAAAAAATAATCACCCACAAAGTAACATATATGGTAACTCGTAAGCTGGCACGAGGTGGTAAACCCGTGTGATAACGACTTTCGTTTTCCGGCCACGGGAGGATAAAGTAAGTTACATTCATTAATTACGTTAATTTTGCTTTGACATATTTTATTTAAATGGCATTATCAGTATCTTATTTAAATTTATTATTTGGAAATCTTTATTTCTTATTATTTCTACTTAATACTTGTTTACTGCCAAATAAGAACCTACTCAATATATTAATATAGGTTTTGATTGTTATTCATACAAGATAGTATAAAGAGAGAACAAAAATGTTGTCACAAAACCACTAAACACTCTGTAAAAATACACTTTATTGGTATATAAAAACCTAACAATGCTGCCATTTTTTGGATTTTTTTGGAACAACTATTAGCACTGCCATTTTTTGGGGATTTTTGTTGAACAATTTATCTGTATTATCAGGTACCTTGGAAAAACTGTGTTGTAACTGAAGCCGTCCAGTCGTAATCTCCATAAATATTCCCACCAGTTAACATCATACGTGAGTCAATAAAAGGAATTCTATCTGTGCTTCTTTTTGGCTGCATTTCAAACAGAACTGTTTTTCTGAAAACGCTTGGAGATGCATTGGGATTGGAAAACCAAGTCGAATAAAGAGATATTGTTTCAAAAGAACCTAAAAACATATCGTTGTCCGTATTCTTGACGGTTATGTTGAAATTTCGACCCGTATCTCCATTTTCAACAATATTTTTCGCTGACCAAATCACAGTGAACAGTGGGGAAGATTCTCTGTGATATACACCAGGATACATCTGCATTGAAAGTTTACAGATCAAAATACATTTTGTACCTTAAAAAAGTATTTAGTGCAAAAATCATTTTGTTACACTATATACAAAAAATCTTAGCAACAGTATAACACTAGCAGAATAATTAGACATGGGCCAAATCTGGCCTACAAACTAAGGTTTTGGGTATTTTCCTGGTTTTATTTATGATGAATTGAATGAATGAATGTAACTTACTTTATCCTCGCGTGGCCGGAAAATGACAGTCGTTAAAACATGGGTGTTAATACACCTCGTGCCAGCTTACGAGTTACCTTGTATGTTACTTTGTGGGTGATTATTTTTTGGGGGATTTTTTATTTATTTATTTTTTGTATGGCTGATAATTTTGTCAACCCATTAGTGACCGCTGGGTTGGAGCAATTGTCGTTAAGTGTCTTGCCCAAGGACACATACGCCCACAATGGTAGCAGCGACAGGCCTTGAACCCATTACCAAATGGTTACAGGCAGGCGCGCTAACCACTACGCCACGGCGCCGGAATTAGTCAAATATAGTTTTTTTATAATCCCACAAAGCACTATATACATCAAAACAACCAGTGTTGTCAACTTTTATAAACTTACATTAAAAACTGATCTATAGTCGTTGAATTCATTCACTTTAGGTATATGGCCGATCATTGTCATTTTAACCGTGTCATAACTTCTAAAAACACCTTCAACATCAAACGCTGGCAGGCGACCTGCCTGACCACCATCCTGTAGAAAAATATCAACATTGTTACACTGTTATTAAAACTGTTCAATAGTTCTAATAAATATGCCATTACTGCCACACATGATAAAAGTCAGATTAAGCACATTTTGCAATTTATCATTTGAATTGACATTTTCGGGGTAACAGGCCAACTAATACATTGTTACTCATACCTTTCCCAACAATTTAAAGTCAACCCACAAAGTAACATACATGGTAACTCGCAAACTGGCACGAGGTGTATGAACAACTGTGTTATAACGACTGTCGCTTTCTGGCAACGCAAGGATAAAGCAAGTTACATTCATTACATACAATAATTCAAACTTTGTATTTTTTGAAACCTACAGTAATTCAGCGATGATGCCAACTGTTACATATACCTTCCCAACAATTCAAAGTAAATAATTCAGATACTTAACAGTTGCCGACAGGCATGTTATCAGTCTAAGAAGCTCTTCTTACAATTGATATAATGTGAAATTAACGATATAATGTGAAACGATGTAATGTGAAATTAACGTATTTATCCTAGCATGGTGGGGCAACGGCAGTCGTTATAACATGGTTTTTTGTTCCACATTTGTGATTTAATGACTATGTTTTTGTCACTATATTTCGACTTGGGTATTTTAAAATTTTCTGAATTATTTGATTTCTTCTAATGTGGGAAAAATTCTCTCACCTGTGCCATTACTTGCTGAAAAGTTTCTTGTTCCTTAGTTCTTTTAAAAAACAAAGTCAGCTGCGTAGTTGGTACCATCCCAGTAGTTCTGTTGCAGCTTGAAAATAAACTTTCAAGTTTTGCAGTTCTGCTGTTCATGTTAACAAGCAGATTACAATTCATCAACCAAACTCTGTCAGTGCCTCTTTTTTTCTCAAATCTAACTTCATGCAAAGCAGGAATGTAGTTCAGACTGAATGTAGATAGCGGTCCGTTTTCCTGCAAAAATATACCATTCTGCTGTTATTTCTACATTTAACTTATTTTTTAATAACTGATCTTACAGCACAAAAAATCAATATAGACTTACTGTGATACAAGATCAGTTGAAAAATAAAAACTTTATGCTTTAATTTCTAAGAGGCATTCTATATTTTTCCACAACTTAACAGTTATTATAATACAGGTGTTCTGTTTCACACACCTCGTGTGCTTACAAGTTACCACAAATGTAACTTTGTAGGTGATTACTTTTTCAATGTTTTTAATATATGACCGACATTTCACAATCTATAAGTGATCACTGGGTTGAAGCAATTGCTGTTAAAACTAGCATTATCTGGGTTAAAAGCAGACATTCTTACCAGTGTGCTAGATGAACAACATTAATATACAACATTTACTAATGCTCGAAGTGATAAAAATTTTATTTCAATTTTACAGCTTAAAACAATAAAAATTTTTTTTAATTTTATAGCCCCGAACGAGAAACAAATTATTTTAATTTTGTAGCTCAAAACGATAAAAATTTTATAGCTTAAATCAATAAAATAAAATTATATTGCATTTATTTGTTACTATTCTACTCATATTCTCACCGTTACATGAACACCCATTGAAGGTAACAATTGGTTGTTAACTTCTGTCATCATCGGCCCCCACTTTATTGTCATGTCTTGTTTTCTCAATGAATGGGATTTGAAAAGATACTCAATGTTTAGTAAGGATTTGCTGCATCTCTGTAAAATGTTCTATTTTGGTTCGTGGCATTGAATGAATAAATGTAACTTACTTTATTATCATGTGGCCGGAAAACGACAGTCGTTATAACACGGGTGTTCATACACCTTGGCCAGCGAGGTTACGAGTTACCATGTATGTTACTTTGTGGATGAATATTTTTTTGGATATTTTTATGTACGGACCACTGGGTTGGAGCAGTTGCCGTTAAGTGTCTTGCCCAAGGACACATACGCCCACAATGGTAGCAGCGACGAGCCTTGTACCCATTATTCCTGGGTTAGAGACAGGCGCGCTAACCACTTTGCCACGGCGCCGCATTATAATGCGATAACGGAGGTCAAATTAGTTGGAAAAATAAAGACAAAAAGTAATGGTAAAATAAGAGCTAAAACAATATCAATGAAAAATATTAAACTGTGGCCATAATTCCTTTAGAATGTATTTTACATTATTCAAGGGTGTAAAAGGTGTTCTTTATATTTATTTTTTATAGCCTTTATTAATATTGGGGTCGTATCGTAAAATTTAGATGCATTTAATATAAAGAATAACACATATCAAACTTAAGGAATGTGGCTGGTTTACCAGAGTGATATTTCTACTCTAATATTAAACCATGTTCTTAAGATTTTAAAGGAAAATTATAATTAATTAAATGGATAAAATATATTTTCTCTTACCCTGGCATAAACACCAAAATCGTTGAATATGGTGGAATAAACACATCTTCTTGTACTTCCATCTGTTACATTGGTTGCCCACTTAGATGGGGAAGGAAACACCCTTTTATAAAAACAAGGCATAAACGCTAAACCTTTTATAATATCTCTTTTAGTTAAAGAACAAAATTAGCATATGAAATCGGGAATATAAAAGAAAATTGACCCATATGAAAAATTAAAAAAAAAACAGTCATACACAGACATAATAAATGAAAAAAAACATCTGAATAAAAGTAACTTGTTTGTCCTTGTGTGGGGCGGGAAAATAGCATTTATTTTATACCACAAGTGTTTTTTTTATAAATCTTGTGCAGTACCATCTATGTAATTTTGTGGGTGAATAAGTTTTGTTTTTTTATTTAATGTATGTGTGACTGAATTTGGACAACCTATAAGAGACTGGGATAAAGCAATGAATGTTAGGCTTCAAGGTAAGCTATTGTTTTAAGCAGTCAACGCTTTGATATATTAATAACTCTATTCGTCTCTTCGATTACGGTAGCAAAGGGTTTGAAATATTTCAAACGAAAAAACAGGATATATCAACAAAACAACAGTTGTAAGAACACGCTTACAGTTAAAAACATAATTACATTTAGTGGGAAGAAAATAAGCCTGGTCGCTACATATAAAAATATCTAGAATTCACATACTGAGAAATGTTATTACCTTGCTTTAATGATTGTTTTGGGAAATGTGCTCTTTATCCTAATTTCTCTTGGTTTAAAATTTATCTCCGACAACCCAACAAAAGTCGTGTTTGAAAATAGTTTGAGATGTAAAGCTGATCCACATGAAGTGCTACGTGGAAATTCTATTCTACGTTCCAATGAAATTCTTGTATGCACCCTGAGAAATATAATAACGTTTTTATGGAGTACAGAAATTAATGGAAAAAAATACTATTTATTTGAAAGTTAGAGAAATGACATATTTTTCATATTTAAAATAAAAATTTGTTAAATTAAGTTTACTTTTTTGCAAATATTTTTATGATTTTGTTTAATGTATTGCATTTTTTTATAAAATTTTTACTTTTTTGGTAAATTTTTATATTTTTATTCAATATGTATTTAAATAAAACAAAAGATTTTTAATCTTAACAATAAATGTTTCTTACATTGGACTTAATAGGTTTGATTTTACGGAGCCTCGTCCAGTGTAATAAAGTTTCTTAATTTCCACCATTACATCAGCAGTAATGTGCGCCAGAAATGAGACATCTATGTTTGTTATAACAGGAATTCCAATCGAAGTCGGAATGGCTGATTCAAAATGGACTGGATTTCCCATTAGCATCTGGTTGATGTCCATACCACTTTCAAGCTTTTCAAACAGCTGTATTAGAAGGAATGGTATATTTATATCAGAGTTTTTAAACTATGTAATAAGGCACGGTGGTAGTGAAGAGTTCCGCCTCCCCACCTTATTTGCTAACCACTAACCCCTAACCACTATAACCACTAACTACTAACTACTAACTACTAACCACTAACCACTAACCACTAACCCCTAACCCCTAACCCCTAACCCCTAACCCCTAACCCCTAACCCCTAACCCCTAACCCCTAACCCCTAACCCCTAACCCTAACCACTAACCACTAACCACTAACCACTAACCACTAACCACTAACCACTAACCACTAACCACTAACCACTAACCACTAACCACTAACCACTAACCACTAACCACTAACCACTAACCACTAACCACTAACCACTAACCACTAACCACTAACCACTAACCACTAACCACTAACCACTAACCACTAACCACTAACCACTAACCACTAACCACTAACCACTAACCCCTAACCACTAACCCCTAACCCCTAACCCCTAACCCCTAACCACTAACCACTAACCCCTAACCACTAACCACTAACCACTAACCCCTAACCACTAACCACTAACCACTAACTACTAACCACTAACCACTAACCACTAACCACTAACCACTAACCACTAACCACTAACCACTAACCACTAACCACTAACCACTAACCACTAACCACTAACCACTAACCACTAACCCCTAACCACTAACCCCTAACCCCTATAACCACTAACTACTAACCCCTATAACCACTAACCCCCTAACCATCAACACCTAACCCCTTAACCTAGGGGTCCAACATAAATAAGGTGGAGGGGGGGATTCTTCACTAGCACCAGTTGGGCAATGCCTGAAGACAACTTAAAAATTAGAAAAAAACTTAGGCGTGTATTTAGACAATTTAAAAATTTAAATTCGTGCAATCTTAACACATTTTAATAGTTTGGAAAATTTTTAAATATGGCTTTTCATGAATCTGTTGCTGCATACAGATTTATGAAATCCAAGCGTATATTTAAATATGTTTAAAATTTGCTATGAATATTTAAAATTTAAATTAAATAGGAAAAAACAGTGTCAATATCTACACTATCTAACAAAAAATCATTTTAAATTACTATTTTTTACCCCAAATAGGCAATTTTCTTAGGCAAGAAGAAAACCAGTAATTACAACTTTCCACCAAAGAAATAGTGAATTCTTACTCTTAAAAGTTGTTTAATGCTAAGTTTCTCCACTTGTGGAACCTCAGCTAATGATGACAAGTCAGTGTCAACTCCCAGAACCTTTAGTTTCATCATTGGCGTTTTTTGTGTTTGAAGAAGTGTCCTTGCAATACGATACTGGGAAAAATTAAAAACATATTAATATAAAAGTTATATTTTTTTAATATAAATATAGTAACACTAGAAGTTGTGTATTTTAATTTTTCGAAATATATCTATAAATTTTCCAAAAAATAACCCGGCCGAAAATATTTTTTAAACTAAAGTTTTGTTTTCCATACTGCTTTGTTGGGTTATAGGAATTTTTTAGCAGAAGATCTGTTTATAAGAAGTACAAATGCCATGCAACACCAGCAGTGGAATAAAAGATAACATGCTTAGAAACATGTTATAAAAAACTATGTATGTTAACTACATCTTTACAATGTAAGTTACATGTTTAGCAATTGATTTTTTTTTAATTTTAATTACGTGCTCATCCATTAGAGCCATGCTCTTTTATTGTCATTCTCACCTGCTCTGTTATCTTATCCATGTTGGTCTGCTGGGTTTGAGACAAAGGTTTAGGTTTGACCAACACAGGCTCCAGCCACTTAAACAAAGGAATGTTCAATAACTCATGCAATGTATCAAGGGGCATCACACCCCCATGGCCAAGCAAAGGTGAGATTATTGACAGCAGCCGTCCTGTGTCAATACTTGCCTCAATAAGGGAAATTTTCTTCTGGTTTATCTGGAAAATATAGAGCATATACTAGGTTGGGGAATGAGACACTTTTTCAGTGTATTTTTAGATCCCATTTGGTAGTAAACAAAGAACATTCAAAGAATTATAAAATTGCATCCTCATGACTCCCATATACTGTTGTTAATTAAAAAAAATTCGATCAGAATATTTTAATATCTTGTGCTAAAGGTGTCCCGTCTTCCCCACCCTACTATATATATAAACATGTTCGGACTTTTATCGTGACGTTTATAAATTGATTATTATTTTATGGCGACTTACCTTTTTCGCTGAAATTTTTATGTTTTTGTTGTGTATAAAGCAAGACGCTTTAGACATATTCAACGAATTAAAAAAAAAATTAAAAGTATCAATTCTTGGTAAAAATGGTAACAGTATGCC
This sequence comes from Ciona robusta, assembly GCF_009617815.1. Taxonomy (NCBI): domain Eukaryota; kingdom Metazoa; phylum Chordata; class Ascidiacea; order Phlebobranchia; family Cionidae; genus Ciona; species Ciona robusta. Next base: position 21,002 of record NW_028323108.1, read on the forward strand.
ACAAATCCGTCGTTTCCCAAAAAAATTACAGTTACACGTACTTAGTAAGATATGGCTTCTTTCATTCATATTTTTATGTTTTTTATTTTGTATGAAATTAGACACTTCAATCATATTCAAAGAAATAAATAAATTTATTTTAAAATATCAATTCTTGGTAACAGAAAGCTACATATCAGTGAAATTTGTTTTTCCCAGTCAAAAAGTAAAGTCATGCTTTCGAAGATATGTGTTATTTTATTCATATTAAGATTTATGAAAAAAGATCATAACAGTATAACTGCAATTTAAATACATTCTATTGAAAAGTTTGACATAATATGATTACCAACCTCAGTGTGGACTTTTATTTCTGCAAAAACAGGGAGAATATCTTTGGAATAAATTTTTAAATCACTCGTGCAGTTTAGTTTCTTATTTATTATTGGAATCACGACTTCTTGTGTTCCAGTATGCTTGAAAATTGTTGCTTTGGTGAATGGTTGGCCACCATTTTCATTCGCCCATTCAATGATTCTTTCTGCGGTGCTGGAAAAAAACATCAATGTGTTCGTTAAATTCTTTTATTACACTTGCATATCTTTTAACTTATATTTTTTACAAACAAAGTTTTACAGAAACAAAGTTTGCAGTAAAAAAGTATGAGAAAAAAAGTATCGTAAAACAACAGCTGTTATACTAATACGTGATCTTGTATGTTATCTATACTTTTATAATACAAAATGAACATTAACAAATACAGTCTCTTAAAACAGTGGTAACAAACTTTTTTCTGACGCGACCCTAATTTTAAAAATAACTGCAAACGGTTGTTGTACGCGACCCCATTTTCTGCGAGATTCAGATAAAGTTAATTCAAATAATTTTAAAACACAGACAATTCTTATCAGTCTAAAGATTATACACAGCTGCAAAGACATCTTTCAAAAAAATCCTCTTAAAGGTGGCTGTACACAGTATCCGGCATGCGAATTCGCATGCAAAGTCGTATGCAAACCCATTTCTGAATTCCGCAAGCAGCAGCGAAATCCGGACAAAACGGACTAATTTCAGATACTGTGTACAGCCACCTTAAGAATGTTTTATCAATGTCACTGAATTTATGGTCAGTTGTGGTGACCCGGAATACGTTCAGGCGACCCCATTGAGGGTCGCGACCCACGTGTTGGGGACCACTGTCCTAAAATAACCAAGTATTCTATATGAGTTAGGACTTGGGTTCTATGACAGTACCAACTGAAGGACTTGGAAATTAGACTACAGTTGGCTGAGTTGGCTAAAGTAGTAAGGACTTTAAGTAAACTATATTAGAATGAGTGAATTATACTCTAGTTGCAAAATTACAATTATAAAACGATTTAACAACACTTACTCATTTGAAATTGAGCTGTGTTGAGAACCAGACATAAAAACTTGTGATTTTAGAAATTGTGCAACTAATTCTCTCAAACCTCTTGGTTGGTTGATGTCTGAAGCTGTAATAAGAGGGTTGATCATTAAACATTTTAAAACAACCCACAAATTTTGATCTTTATATATATGAACCACAGATGAAACAACATTCAAATATTATAAAATACTTCACTAAAATTTACACAGCGCAAGTTTAAATGTGTGTAAGGCAATGGCACATTTTTTGAACTTAGAATGCTCGCCTCTGAAAAAATAGAAATTCACACACATATTAATATACATGTGTGAACTCATAAGCTGGCATAAGGTGTATAAACACCTGTCTTACAATGGCACATTTTTTGAACTTAGAATGCTCGCCTCTGAAAAAATAGAAATTCACACACAAATTAATATACATGTTAACTCATAAGCTGGCATAAGGTGTATAAACACCTGTCTTATAAAGACTGTCGTTTTTCGATCACGCAAAGATAAAGTAAGTTACATTTAAGACGACATGGGTTCAAAGCTTGAAAGGGACGCAACAAACACTGTAGGTGTATGTCCCTTGGACGAGACTGTTACGGCAATTGCTTCAACCTATTGGTCATTTATGATTTGCCCAAATTGGCAGTGATATAATCACTAACAAAGTTACATAAGCAGGTACAAAGTATTTAAATAAAACACACATGCTGGCCAGCTGTAAATATGGTATGTTACTTGGTAAAAAACATTATCATGTTATACTTACCAACTTCAAATACACTTAACAGTTCAGGGTTGGTGGGCGCATTCATAATTAAAACAAGCAAGGCTGCCATTCGTAGCTCAATGGGTTTATCGCTGTTTTCAAACATTTGTCTAAGCTGTCTTCTCACCTGTTCAAAACCAAAAACTGTTAGCAGGTGTGTCTTTGTGAAAGACCTTTTACACACACTTCTACAGCCCAGTGATCACCGATGAGTTGAAAAAATTTTGGCCAAACAAATAACTATGACCCATAAAGTTACAGATTTGGTAACTTATGTATATAAAATATGAAATCCTTTTAATTTTTAAAGTTGTTTTACCACATTAAGATACAAAAATGTCATTCATATATTCATTCATTTCAAATAAGTAACTTTTTTATTAATAATTTAATTTTTTTTCATGTGTAAATTTTTTTTTATTAATTTGCATTCATTCATGCAGTAAGCTGTATGTTTTAAATTGTTGCCTGATTAGTTAAATTACCGGTGGAGATGTCATAACATGTTCGTTATTCATTGCTTGTATCGCAGCCAGGGCAATAGATGGTGGTGCATTGGAAGCACAATCTGATAAGTCTGTCATTGCTTCCGGTAAATCTTGCATAAGAGGGGAAAGAGATTTGATGGCATAAATTGCAATCTTTTCTGATTCATCGTCTGAAATATAAGCAATGTAGTTTCAGATTGGATTATACAATGTTACATTGCTTGTCTATGCATATTGTAAAGTATCATTACCTAGAGAGGACAATGCACATTTGTTGGTTACAATGTTATGCAAGAACTCTCGACATTCATCCACTAGCTCAGGTGATGTCAATATAGATGGTGAAGTAATGTGATTGTTCACAAGCTTTCCCAGTGCAAGTACAGTCGAAGAATCCAGAATTTCAGTTGCATAATACTGCAAAAAGTTCTAGTTATAACTTAATTTTGGGCAATATTTTTTTACACATAGTTATCAACAGTATACAAAATGTCCCAAAAAATAATCTTTACTGCAAAACATTATGCAAAAATGAGTGCATTTTTTTAAGTGTTAAGGTTATTTGGAATTAATTGCATAAGGCTTACAAATATGCTGCAAATATTAAATTCAAATTTGAAACAACCTATTTGTTATGAGGTATTAAATTATAAAAATTTGATCTTCCTTTTGTAAATCGGTTTTAAGTACCATTTGTGATGTAACCGCATTAAAACATCTTTAATTTAAAAAAAAACATTTTTTCTGTATTGCAATGCAAATGTATTGACAAATAACCAATGTTTTTACATTTACTAATTCTTATCCTTGCGTTTTATCCTTGTGTTAAAACAACTGTCGTTTTACTGTTAGTTTATAAGTTTGTCTTAAAGTCATATTATAGAAAAAAATAGAAAAAAATTTTAATAGAAAAAAAAAAAATATGACTTTAAGACAAACTTATAAACGTGTCGACTGTGAGGCGGCCATTAAATTAACGTTTTGGTTAAAACTGCTCGAAGCTTAGCTTGGCCAGTGGCGTTTATGTCTCTATAAGTGGCTATCATGACACTTGTTTGCTCAGTAACAACAGAAGACAAGCAGTTGCATAATACTGCAAAAAGTTCTAGTTATAACTTAATTTTGGGCAATATTTTTTTACACATAGTTATCAACAGTATACAAAATGTCCCAAAAAATAATCTTTACTGCAAAACATTATGCAAAAATGAATGCATTTTTTTAAGTGTTAAGGTTATTTGGAATTAATTGCATAAGGCTTACAAATATGCTGCAAATATTAAATTCAAATTTGAAACAACCTATTTGTTATGAGGTATTAAATTATAAAAATTTGATCTTCCTTTTGTAAATCGGTTTTAAGTACCATTTGTGATGTAACCGCATTAAAACATCTTTAATTTAAAAAAAAACATTTTTTCTGTATTGCAATGCAAATGTATTGACAAATAACCAATGTTTTTACATTTACTAATTCTTATCCTTGCGTTTTATCCTTGTGTTAAAACAACTGTCGTTTTACTGTTAGTTTCCATCTTTTTACTATGCTAATTTAATATGACATTTGTAAGTGTAATAAAAAAATTAAAATATTGTTATATTGTAAACACTGTTAGGACAAATTTACATAGAGTAGGGTGGGGGAAGATAGGACCCCTTTTCATTTTATTTTCCCGTCCCATTTAGCAGTAAACAAAAAAATTCAAAGGATTATACAACTATATCCTTACAGTTCCTATAGACTGGTGTTGCTTGTTTAAAACACGGTCAGGATATTCGGATATTATGTGCTGAAGGTGTCCCATCTTCCCCCACACTACTATATAACAACTTAGAAAAAAGTGTCGACATAATAAAGAAACCCACCAACACACGTTGTACTGTCCCTTCTGTTGGGTGTTTTACACTTGCAAGAATATTTAGCAATTGTAACTTATGTTCGGGTGGGTAGATGGTTGAAGCTGTAGTTGGTAGCATAGAAGTAAAGGCAGTTTGGCAACCAAGGTGTCGACTGCAATCTTCAACATTTTTGCACCATTTTGAATCCATGCAATCATTGAGCAGCAGAATCCATAGTTTCCTTTATGAATGTAACAGATTTATACTTGTGTGGTGGTGCATTGACATAATAGAAGTGTCTTATTTTATAGGGGTTACCAAATGTGTAGCTTTGTGGGTGATCATGTTTGAATATTTTAGGCATAGCCAACCATTTGGACAACCAATCAGTGAGCACTGGATTGGACAAATTGTGGTTAAGTGCCTTGCCCTATGTCACATACACCTCCAAATGTGTCAAACCTTAGAACAATATTCTTTGGTCTAGACCCTAGATGCATGTGCTCTGTCCACTCTGCCGTAGTAAAAAAACTTTAAACTTAAAGAAACATTTCTGTATGGGTGAGGTCTTAAACTAGCACATAACAATTTGCAAGAGTTGGTTTATTACCCATAAAGTTTCAATATGCCTATTTTTAACAGTAATTTTGCTTACAGTAATTGAGGTTGTTTGAATGATGGATATGTTGGTGATAATGTGTTCCATACTCCCATAATTGTTTGTGCATTCTGGTTAGCCATCCAAAGTTGCATCTTTGTATATTGCATTGTAACGTCTACATCCATTGCATTAAATATCTCATTGAGTGTAGCTGCTGGATCAAATGTGGATTGTGATGTCATAATGCTCTCCGTCCACTGTGGGCTGTAGGTAAGGTCATCACCTTTGTAGTCGCGCTCAAATTGCGCTACAACACCTGGTGGATAAATACAATAATAGTATCATATCAATAACTGGATAGTAATGTAGGTCAATTTTACTTCGGTGAGGTTATACAGCAGGACAGGCCACTTGACTTGAGATTTAAGCCTGAATTGTCACATTACCCTGATATTTATTGACCACTGGGTTAGAGCAATTGTTATGCCCAATCACACATACACCTATCAGATTAAGGCATCGAACCAGGTATGCTTCAGTTACAATGCAGCGGCATAACAACTCAGTTTACGCACCAAAATAATAAAATGGCTTACAAATAAGAATTTTTAAACACTGATGATCCAAGAATTGATAATCTACCATAAAAAATGAATAAAGAATTCAGTTAAACCATCGTTTCAACTGCCATATGGTGAAACTTTGTTAAGTTCAATGTTGGGTTGAATAAATTATATGTCTAAATATTAACCAAAATATCAGTTCTCAGAAAACAAGTTATGCCTAATGGCAATCTCAGCCGAGAAATATATTCAAAACGTATATAAATACAAAACAGATTTGATAATGATCGTAATATAACTCACTTGGTGTTAACTTGTCCACTGATCGTGATCTGTATACTCTGTATAACACAAGATCTTGTTTCACTGTAGTTGACATGTGGTTCTGCAATGTATATAATAAATTGTTTTGTTCGGGGTATTTTGGGGGGGAGGAAAGGCTGGGATTTAGGCCAGAATTGCCCCATTATCCCTGGTTTAGTGTTTACTACAAAAGAAGAAGAGTGGGCCAAGTGAAAACTGATAAAAAAAAATAAAGTTGATTGTATTAAATTGGGATTCAAAGTGTATGCTGCAAAACTTTTACAAAGTAGGTATAAGAAGATACAAATATTGTAAAGTATGTTTTTAAAAATGTGGTGTGTTGCAAACAGATCAAGAGGATCCAAGTTTGCCATGATCCTTAAAATATAGTAAGACTAAATAAACAAAATCTATGAAAAGGTAACTATTTTAAAGTTAAACTGTGTTAAGCCTGTAAACTGTTTAGAATTCTTTCCTGTAAACGGTTGTTTAAAATAATTTTCTATAAAAAACCATTCAAATTTGATTTTTGTAAAAAAAATTCAAAAATATTTCTAAAATAATACTACCTGAAGTCCAAACTTCTTTAACATAGGAACCTCATGAGTTTCAAAACACGAAGTTCTAAAGATTCTTCTTCCTCTGTACAGTTGGTAGTTACAAGTTTGAGTTGCGTCAGATGCCCCGAAGTGTTCTTCTAACTGTATAAAGTAAATTGTGTGTTTAATAAGGTAGGCTTATAAAAGTGTGCAAACAAAATACAAAAATAGAATATTAATTTTTTACACTATTTTTTATTAGGGCTTTAAAATTTCATATATTATACTATTTTTTAACATGCATTTAATGAATATATCCTATATATTTCTGTGTGGAAAGCAATGAGAGTCTTTATAACACAGGTGTTCTGTTTCAGACACCTTATACTCGCTTACAGGATATTAATTTTAACGATTGCACCGGCAGGTGTATCATGTTTAGGAATTGCGTATTTGTTTTATTATTTATAAATCCAACATGTAACTAATATAAATACTTGTGGCAATTTCTATTAACGTACCTGGTTTTGCAACAAGGTAAACAAAGATGAATCGCTCGCTCCTGTTATTCTAAGTGTTGACTTGCCGTTTTGTATCTGCGGCATTTGATGATCCCTTGCTGTTTTGGTAGTGGTAACATTTCTAGCTATTGCTATCCGTGTCTTTGTGTTAACAACAAGTTTGGTGTTGCCATACCCAAATATATTGGTGGTTGGTATCTGAATGAATGGATGAATGAATGTAACTTACTTTATCCCTATATATTAGTGTGGCCAGGGAAACGACAGTCGTTATAACACTGGTGTTTATACACCTCGTGCCAGCTTACGAGTTACCATGTGTGTTACTTTGCCGGTGATTCTGGTAGACATTAAACAATCTATTTATTATAATTAATTTAACTATGTGAAATAGCTTAATGGGCGAACTCTAGTATATGTTTCCTGGCTTGTTATATACCTTACCCCTTATGGAATAGAATTGCTCAGAAAAATTATATTATGGGTACTGTTGTTAAACTTGTTGAAACATCTCTTAATGACTAGGCTTAATTTTTTAAAGCAAATATTGGTCTGTTGAGTGTCTTATACAGAAAACAGCATTACGGCAGCATGTAGATATGAATGAGTTTAACTTTCTTTATCCTTGCATGGCAGAAAAATATATACACATAGTAGGGTGAGGGCAGATGAGACACCTTTAACACATATTGTCCAAATAGCCTGATCACGTTTTAAAAAATTAACAACGGTCTGTGGAAGTCGTGAGGATACAGTTTTATAAGTCTTTAAATGTTCTTTGTTTACTACCAAATGAAAAGAAAAAAGTAAACGAAAAGGTGTTCCCTCTTCCCCCACCCTACTATATATAGCACTATATAATGATACAGTTGCAGTAGACTGCTACAGTGGACCCCAGGTACAGGGCAAAAAAAGGTTGGGGCCTATAACACATATATTCGTGCAAACATGAAATACTTACATCAACAACTTGCCGTAGTGGGTATTTGATTCCATTATTCTTATACTTCAAAGACAATGTGGATAAAATTCCTTTTTTAATGTTGGCTACATCTGCAGGTTCGTTTTTATGAAGGAAAATTTTAAGGACCTGAAAAATAAATCACTTTTATATAAAAGGTATTTCAATCGGATAAAAAATAAATATGTCATGAAAGGAATTAGTTTAAAAGGTTTGAAAAAGGAAAAAGTAATGTTTATGGTTTTATTATAAGCACCTTGCTTTGTGTCTGGTTATGGTGAACAAAATGCATATTTGTTGCAACTCGACGCCTAAAGTGACGTCACATAACCCAATCCCAATACTTAATTAATCAATGCCAACAGTGCGGATACGACTTATCTCATGAGAGACTTTCCCATGAAAACAAACCCCCCGTTGAACGAGGTTAATGATATCCCGTTTAGCCGATGACAGGCCCAAATCGATTCGCTTTTATCACATGACGTCACACTGCTGTCACGTGATTCTGTCCGCTATGTAATTCGCCTTTTCCATAACACAAAAACAAATAACGAGAAACCACTATCGGCACTGAGACCTCGAGGTCAGTCTAGGTTCATGGCGGGCTCTTACGAGCCTTTGCCCAGCCGTCAAGTAAGCTTTTGCCCGATACCGTATCGTGTACTTGTATACCAGAAAAAGGAATAAAACATAGCAAGATATCATGAACTGTTTGGTTTCTGGTTATAAAAGCAATTAGTACTACAGTAGATATAGCACCCCGCTGAAGCCTGTATATGAAGTCGGATCAGCACGGAGTCATATAATCCAACCAGCGATCCTGTATATACAGTGGGGGCCATATATTCATATATTGTATCCCACTCCTACTCCATTAAAAATTGCTACAGATAATGTTAATGAACAAAGTATCACCTCTCCAGCGTTGAAGTGGAAATACACGGGAAACCTTTGTAATGCATAAGCCAATTTTCTTGAGCGTGGTGACAAGTCTTCTGTATTTAACACAATGTCCTTTGAAGACACACCTTCATGTAGCAAGCAGCCAGACAGCTGCATGCGTGCGGAACATGGTGCGAGGACGTTAAGAATCACACTAACACATCTGTGCAAGGACTAAACAGTTACCATCTATTGTGGGTGTATGTTTGGGGCAATACAATTAACCGCAATTGCTCCAACCCAGTGGTCACTAATGGGTTGTCAAAATTATCAGCCATACATAACAAATTCAAGGTGTATGAAACAGTACACCCCTGTTTTAACGACTGCCCTTTTTCCGCGACGCGAGGATAAAATAAGTTACATTTATTTATTCATACCATCTTTTTTAACCAATATTTATTTAAGTACTAATAAAAAGTAAAACAACCATTGATCATGTTTCTACAGTTTAATATCAGGGGCGCTACAAATTATGCGAATGTGCACGTTTGTAGGTATTTAGCACATAATTAAAGGAATCTACAAACCAATTTGGGGTTTTACTCATAGGGTAGTTCCCCCTAGCTCATAAAGATGCTATATATTTCGTTTTAAAAAAAATAAACGGCAATCTAATTCATAGCATATTTTTTACCTTAATCTGAATCCAGTTGTGTTTTGATTTGTGTCCGTGTGCTGTATATACCCATCGTAACTGTATCCGTAGTTTCGCCCGCTTTGTAAGCTTTGGACCGCTATTAGTAGATATGTAGAAAAGCATTTAAAAATGATGCGGTTAAAACCGATTAGTTGTTTAGTATCAGTACTTACGTTGGCAATCGCCCCCTTGGTACGCAATCTTAACGCTTGAGGGAAAACCTGGGTTTCAAATATTAATTTTTATATATATATAAATAATATAGTAGGGTTATGTAAAATGGGACGTGTTTCATTATATTTGTTTGGCTTATTTGGTAGTAAACAAATTTTATAATGGCAGAATTTCAAATTCTAGCTTTGCGACTATAAAATAGCGGTATCCTAGCTTACACCATAAAACTATAAGGTAAGTAGGGTGGGGGGAGATGGGACACCTTTACACCTTTTTTAAACAATTAACGAGAAAAAACACAAAAAGGACAAGCAAATAGAATAAAAAATTGTCCTATCTTTTCCACCCCTACATTTAGTACGGCGCGGGGAGATGGGACACCTTAAGCAAATAATATTCAAATATCCTGATCGTGTTTTAAACACTTAACGCGAAAAAAACAACAAAAAGGACAAGCAAATAGAATGAAAATATGTCCTATCTTCCCCACCCTATATAGTGGGGTGGGGGAAGATGGGACACGGTTGGCTCATAATATCCAAATATCCTGATGGTGTTTTAAACTTTGACAACGGTGTATGGCAGTCGCTAGGCTACGGTGTGATATTTTTTAAAATGTTTTTTGTTTACTACCAAATGGAACGAGAAATAGAATGAAAAGGTGTCCCTTCTCCCCCCACCCTACTATATATACATATATATATATATTTCAGTGTAACAAAATAAAAAAGCAATGCAACTTACGTAAAGCTTCTGCGGACGCTATTGCGAAAACAAGCAACACCCCGACTTTCCACAAGTCAACCATTCTATGTTTTCCTTTTAAGCAGCAGGAATGTACTTTAAATACTACTGCACGCTTAAAGCCTGTATAGAATGCAATTGCTTCACCGTAAATTTGCAAAATGAAATTATACATCATAGCACGCGATTTAAGTATATGTTTTAACCGGAAACAGCGGCCAGGGCGAACTGGCGACATTGTGTAAAGAAACCATATTCCTACATGCGTCAGTGATGCTCGCATGTGTGTTTTACTTTGAGTCGTATGTTTTATCAAACAAGTGTTAAGAAAAAAAGAAGCAACACTGTTTTTATTGGTCGTGGTATAACGCAACTCAGCAGTTGCTCAGATTAAGTTGAAAGGAACAAATATTTACATTCATTCTTAATTACGTGTCAAGACGGTTCCACAAATATTGTCGAAGCCTACCTCAAAGCACACTCGATGAAAGAATGCACATTAATATGTCCAAATCAGAAATGAAACTGCGAAACCCGCTGCAGGTCTGAACGTTACGTGGTAAAATTAAAACCACTCGTTTAACCAATTTTTAATTTTTTATCTTATATAGTGATCCTATCACTGCGCTTTGAAGAATCATGAAATCTAAAGCATATATTTCCCCGTCAGCATATGACTGTTGTATTTTAATCACGATATGCTGCGGTTTTATAGTCAGCCATTTCGTCGCCATTGTTTGCCATGCGATCTGTATACGCTACGTAACATATTGAGCGCTGAAAAAGTCAAAAAAATGAATTTTGTTAAAAAAATGTTACATATATAAATGTACAGCAAGTACAGCAAAAGACGAAGTGTATTTATTTTGCCTACACAGTAGGGTGGGAGAAGATGGGACACCATTTCATCAATTTTTCTTGTCCCAGACCATGGTAATTGTTTAAATTTCGACCAGAATATTTAGATGTCATGTGCCGAGGTGTCCCATATTCCCCCACCCTTGCACCATATATGTTCAAAACGTTTAGGTATGTGTTATTGCCGCTGTAGGTTAACTGCGGACCGTACATGTTGTATTCGATTTTGCTTCCCTGCCATTTCTTTGTAAATCAGTAAATATTATATAGCAGAGTAAAATAGGAAACAAAACCAGGAAACTACAAAACTTTTCAAGGGAATAACTGCGACGTATATACATGAACGTTTTTCGACAACACAAACTCCTGCGTACAAGTAAACAAGTTGGGTGCTCACTATATTACATCGCAAAACTATATATGGCCATTTGTCTATCTGTTCTCGAACAATTTGTATTGGATTCCAACAGCTTTTTCGGATGCTTTTATAGACAATGTACATTAAGACATAATATGTACAAGTTACGATAGAAAAAATACTCCGAACAAGTAAGTTTATACTTTAACAATTATGAATGATTGAATGTAACTTTATCCCCGCGTGGCCGGAAAACGACAGTCGTTATAACAAGAGTGTTCTGTTTCATACACCTTGTGCCAGCTTGCGAGTTACCATGTATGTTACTTTGTGGGTAATTTTTTTATTATGTTTGACTGATAACTTCGACAACCCATTAATTACCACTGGATTAGAGCAATTGCCGTTAAGTGTCTTGCTCAAGGACAAATACGCCCACAATGGTATAGCAGCGACGAGCCTTGAATCCATTCCTTCTGGGTTAACTCCTTAGGGACGAGTAATGCAAATATGCCTTTTGGTACAGGTGTTCACAAAAATGTTCATAATTATTATAATAGTTGGTAAAAATGCTTACAGTTGGTTTTATTTGAAAGAGGAAGGTATTATCTACCAATATAACGCTTGAAAAAGGCATCATAGCATTTAAAAGTTTTTACCAAACTTGATTTGAAAACCGTAAAGTATTTTTTGAGAAGATGGTCCATTTTCTGCCGCAAAATCAAGGTTTTAACGTCATTCTGTCAAATAAAAGCGATTATATTTGATCTCTATGTTGCTTTGGGGCTTCCCCGTCTAAGTTACCGGTTAAAAATGTGGTTTTGCGCAAAAACGGCTATGTCAGCTGTTTTTACAAGTTTTTTTAGGTATTATGAAGCAATTTTTACATAAATTATGTTTTTGTGTGTATTATCTAACTTTGTTTTGCTTCTACATGTTGTTTCCACCGTTACATTCGTAATAAATCGTTTTTGGCAAGTTTTGGTAAGATTTTAGCAAAAATGAACTTTCAAAAAATGACGTCATCAGGTTATAAGTTACGTAATTGATCCCTTTGACGTCACCAAGTCAAACAATCATTTTAGTTAGGTAGTAAACAAATTAGGAATCAACTTTGCAATAGATTTCTTATGTATTTTATACCTGAAAACCCAAATTACACATAAATACAAGATTTCTGATGACGTCATTCAAAATTTAATGACATCATCAAAAAAATCAAAATACAATCTTGTAGCAAATTTTCCAAAGATCAAAAGTCTAATTGATCATTTTTCGACAGAACAAACACCTGTGTCGCTAGAGAGCAATATGTGATAATCGGTCAAAAATGAAAATTTGTTAAAATATATCTCGTCCCCAAAGGGTTAAAGGCAGACGCGCTAAACACTTTGCCACGGCGTCGGTTAATCATACTGCATTAGTTTATGGTTTAAGAATCATACTGACAAATTTAAAAGGGCCGTTTAGCCCTTTATATCTTATAGCTGAATATGGGTCAGCATGCAAGTTGATTTGGTAAGGGTCTTCGCCATTGTATTCCCACCAAGAAGTATTACCATTTGCAGCGTAACCGCTTGGAGAGTCCCTGTCGTATGTTCGAAATTTTCCCTCACTGTAAGCGGAAAGCAAATCCGGTGCGGTAGAGTCTAAAACACGTGTAACATTCCAATATTACATAAGTGTAACTATGGCCGCATGAATAAATGTAACTTCTTTATTCTAGCGTGGTGGCAACGACAGTCCTTATAACACGCAAGCAGTGTTTCTTACACTTGGTGCACACGATTTTCCAGAGTTATGTGCCATTAAGATAGAAAAAAATACATTTTCCTAAACCATACACTATTTCCCACCTCCAGTTGTATTGTATCCGCTCAAGTTTATTATGAAATCACTTCCCATCAATCGAAAGTTGCTGTTTAAAAAAAATAACTTTAAGAATGAATAAATGTAACTTTTAAGTTGACGGGGAACAGAGTTTTAATAAGACGAGTCTTTTGTTTCACACAATCATGCCCGCGATTACGACCTACTAACACGTAACCTAAAGAACCTTATTTATTTTTCTGGTTCATGTTATGTGGCTGACAAAGTATTGATTAGTTATTGAAAATAATTTTTTTTATATGATGGAATGTGTATTGATATATACCTGCAGTGGGGGAAGATGGGACACCTTTTCAGTTTATTTTCTCGTCCCATATTGGTATTAAACACAGAAAATTTAAAAAATTATAAAACTGTATCCTCACGGCTTTCATAGATCGTTGTTAATTATTTAAAACAGGATCAGAACGTTTATATATTATGTGCTAAAGGTGTCCCATCTTACCCCACCCCGCTACATGAATAAAACGCGAGGGTAAAATATATACCTGTACGAAGCGTATTTCAGTTCGTAATCTCTAGTGATCACAACCACGTAAAGCGTTGGAGGATCTACAACTGCTGTAAAGCTGGCCGCAACATTCATTCCTATAGAACAGTAATATAGTTTATTATGAAAAAAATCATGGACACCAAATTTAAATTTGTAAATGTGGTATACAGTTATAATTATGTACTGCGGAGATGGATGGGACCGCTTTAGTACATATTATCCCATATTTCCGAATCGTTTTAACAATAATTATCGCCGCTTTTTTAAAGTCATTATGGGGTAGTTCTGTAAATATTACATAATTCTGTTTACTATCAAAATGTGATGATGAAGGCGAATGAAACGCGTCCCTCCTTACTCTAACCTACCCACCTGACATGAATTCTTTATCTGAATCTCCGAATTTATTTTGGTAATCGAACCATGGACGCTTAAATCGAACAGAGCCGTCGTATCGCCGTAGAATAGGCTGTATCGGAAATAAAAACGATATGAAAACGAGGACAAGTAATATTAGAGGAAATGTCTTACATAGACATATCTGCTTTGTGTTATCTCTTTGTAAAAGTCACAGTATATAAGCTCGGCACATTTCATCTTATTGATGACACTGGTTTTACGTTCGAACTGCGCTTGTTTAAGCTTTGGTGGGCAGAGAAACCGTGTACCTGTTTACAAGTTAAATTAACAACATACAGAAAAAGTGGCATTAAAAAATAGCCTATATAATGTATATATATTTTATTGAATAACAGCGTAAAAGCATATACCGTTTATATAGATTCTTAATAGAAGAACACACGTATATGCTGACATATCGCGTCCTCTTGGCTTAGGCTATATACCTCTATGCTTTCGGGGCAAACATGAATCTTATTTTTAATCTTACGTGGCGGGGCAACGACAGTCGTTATCACACGGGTGTTCGGTTTTATACACTTAGTGCCCACTTGCACGTTACCACATATACCTTTGTGCGTGATTACTTTTTGGGCTTTTTCTACTTTTTAATATATAAGGTTAGCAACTTAGAGAACCCATAAGTGACAACTCTGTTAAAGCAACTGTCAATACATGCCTAAGAAAAAACAACAAAATGGGAGCATTGTTGATTCTCGAACATCACATTACCTTCAAGGGCTGCCCAGCTAACTACCATATGGCCATCAAGAATGTTCAAGTCATGGCGCGTCACATTAACTTGAAATCCCCAGGCAAAGGTATTTAAAACTTCAATGCTGAAAAGATTAGAATGACCGGCCGTGCTGGATAGAACCGAGGCAGTTACACAGTACGGGTGTTCTGTTCTGCATTGCGTTGCCGTGAACGGTATCCCATGAACAAGATGCGGCGATCCATTGCCTTGGTATATCGTGTAGTTCCCTTGTATAACTTTAACTAAAAAGAAATGCTTAGGCTATGTATGGACAATGCGCCCTATATAAAGAGGTTCCCATTGTATGGACCTACACGCGTATAAAATATTGAAATGTAAAATAGATACCACACATCATTCGATATTACTGATTCAGGGCACTTTTAGAGTCGTAAAAGGTATATAATCTGTCAATATTCTCTGAGTACCATTAAATAGATAAAATTAAATTAAAATAATAACATGAACCGCAATACCCTACGCCTAATGTAGAAATATGAATAGTGTACTTACCTATCACTGCTGCAGGGGTTGATAAAAAGAACCAAAGGCAAAATACCTTTATTAAAGATATAGAATTATACGGTACCATGTTGTACTATTCTTATCTTACTATAATGCTGTATCTTTAAGCTTTAGAGCAACAAAACAGAGCATAGGCGTCACCATTAACTTGAAAATACAATATTTCCTGCGTTATTCTTGGTACGTCGTTTTACACGAAGTTAAACGTAGACCGACAAAATATACGTAACGTCATCTTTCTGCTAAAACGCACTTGTATACACAAATGTCTAACTGGATTAGATGTCACAGAAGGTTCATTAAGATTGGAAAAACTTCTTTACCTGCATGCATAACTACTCATCTCAAAGTTAAGCATGCCGTTATATAACTTAAATGTAACTTACTTTAGCCTCGTGTGGCTGGAAAACGATATAGTCGTTATATTACGGTTGTTTAATTTCATACACCCCGTGCCAGCTTAGCAGCTACCATGCATGTAACTTAGTAAGTGATGTTTTTTTTGTTTTTCTATATATGGCTGACGATTTGGACAACCAATTAGTGACCACTGGGTTGAAGCAATTGCCGTTAAGTGTCTTGCTTAAGGACACATACGCCCACAAAGGTTTTATCATATCTTGTCAAAACTTATCCTGTCAAAGCAGACATTTAACAACACCCAATATACTATAAAGATTTAAAATAGAAAATCTACGTATTCGATATACATTTCATACAAATACACTCTCTGGAATAACAAAGTACAAAAATAAAAGCAACATATTAAGCCTCAGAAATCACTGGTCCGCTGACTTTTGGTTTGTTTGGATTATTATCAATCAGCCATTCAGCAAGCCACATCTGTTAAAAGGGAAAAACAAAAGAAAGAATGTAACATGTTTGTCATAATTTGGTAAGGCAACGACAGTCGCCATAAAACGTATGTCCTGTTTTATACAGCACGTCCTCACTTACGAGTTATCACATACGCAATTTTGTGAGCTGATAATTTAGAACCCATAAAGGACCAAAAGGTGAAGCATTTGATGCTCAGTAGCTTCACAATACACTCACAATAGTAGTAATGTCCAGCCCAGACGTCGTAACTTCTAGGCTAGAAACGACGCGGTAACTACTGTACCACAGGGTGCCGGAAATAAATAAAACACTAAAATTTCTGTTATTGTAAGTGGAAACTAGATATTTTAATTTGTTATTTATAAAAACTAGAAAAACATGTCAAAATACATTTCTTTATCCAATTATTAAATAAAAAGTTTGATTGGGCATTTTTAAATTGTAGGTTAAGTACATATACTGAATTTAATTTTAAAAAGACAGAACTGCATTAGTTTCCATATATTTATTATATGTAGTAGGGTGGGAGAAGACAGGACACCTTTAGCACATAATATCCCAATAACCTGATCGTATTTTTAACACTTAACAACAGTCTGTGGGAGTTGTTAGGATACCGTTTTATAAAGCTTTGAATGTTTATTGTCTTCTACTAAATGGGACAACAAAATAGAACAAAAAAATGTCCCAGCTTCCCCACCCTACTCATATTTGCTGGACCTAGTGTGGCCAGCCTTTTTGTCAGTCACTACTTTAGTGCATTTTGCATGGTTATATGGTTATAAGCAATTATTACCACAGGGTCTCCGGGCTTCTCTTTACAAAGTTGTGTCAATCCTTTCAGCATTGTTGGATTTACTTCTTTCGCAAGATAATCTTTAGTTGCTTGTCCAACTGCTATTGGCTCAACAATGCCTACAAATCAGGAAACTTATTTATTACTTTTTTTTAATAATCAATTGTGTAACCAAAAATATACCTTTTATAACTAGTGTAGTTTGAAGTGGTGTTTTGTAAAATGACAGAATGTTTTATACTCCAGATGACACCCATAATCTGTTCTATATGAGATCAGGGGATATACAATTTTTGCCAGAGTTGGCATATTAACAAACACCCAGGCTAATTTTATATGTCCAAAACTATAAAAACCCATTTACCGACTTTCAAGTTATAACGTGTGTAACTTAGTGGGTGATTGTTTTTCTGTATTTTTAGTATGATTGGCAATTTTGACAACCCTTAAGGAACCCATGTTACTTATTGGGAGCAATTGCAATTAAGTGTCTTGCACAAGGACCCATATGACTATCAGTGCCAAGCATTGAACTCGGTATCCTTCGTTTATGTTGGGAGCAACTAAGAATAGAACACTAAGGTACTGTGATAATAAAAAGGCTGCTTACTGTCATGAAACATAAATCGAATTTCTCGTTCTGCAGAATGAAAGCTGTCACTGCCATGGACTGCATTCCTGGTTTGGTCTTTACCATAAGTGTCACGCAGGCAACCAGGGTGTGTCTCTCTTGCCTGCAATTATGAATGAATGAAGTTTATTTCGTCTCTTCGGTCACGATAACGAAGAACAAGAGAGTTGACAAAAGCAAAAAGACGGGTAGTAACGGTAAAACAACAGTTGTTAAAACATGTTTATTAATAGAAGAAGAAAGATATAATGTTTTGAATAAAAGGCGTGACCGTTACACCCTACATGCGATATTTAGGCCATGTTTGTGTATTGAAACATAAACAAAGAATATAGATCTTTTGCTTGCAAAGTTGAAGTCACGCGCGTCAATTTCCTAAACATCTGGAATATGCGGAACTTACTTGCTCATTGACTAGGATATCATATGTGTTACTGGATATGTGCGGCGCAATGCCATATACACATTTTTCGCCGTGAATGCGCATCAGAAACTTGCACTGTTTTTCTTACAGTTTTATGTAAAATACATATCGTTTGATTCATATTTACAGCGTTTTCCTCAGCCAAGCAGCAGGTTTATTATGAAATGCTATAGTATCATAACATATATAGCCGCAAAACTTTTTAGAATTCAGGGTAGGTAGGAATAGTTAAATGTGCAACAAGTTTAATGCCAATGTTTAAAGACTAATGTCAAGTAGAAACTTTTGGGGTAGACACGCCTGTCACCTTAGGTTTGGCATCTATGATAACCTATAAGGCAAAAACTATTATACATATTTTGAAAGTAGTGAAACTGGGGATGCACATTACAGAATTTCGAATCCGTGAGATTCGAATCCTTTTGTATTCGAATCTAATTACGGGATTCGGTATTCTGTTTAATGACGTCATCACACGTCATCTTATAAACTATATTAACAATTTTTAAAACTTATTAATTTTGAAAAAAAAAAATTTGTGTTTGTGGGACTTTCGAAGGTAAACGTTTCCCAACGTCTTTTCATAGCCTGCTATACGTTTTGTGACGCAAAAACTACCCAATAGTACAATTTTTAATCATTTTACAGCTCATGATCCAACAAGGCTACTATGAAAGAGTCAATAAACTGACTGAGGTGGCTAAGATTATTTTTTTCCTATGAATTTAAGGAGATTCGAAATTCTAGATTCGAAATAAAGTATTCTAGGATATCCTAGAATACCTAATTATTCTGTAATGTGCATCCCTAAGTGAAACCTATTTCACTGTTTTAAAAAGTAAAATAAACTATTAAGAAGTATATGGGAGCATCCAGTGGGTTTCAAACCCTGGTTGCCATTAGATTTGGTTAGGCTGTTCTGTGGTTCTCTTTTTATTAAAGTTAAACTGTTGTTGGAGTTTTGAAATAACTAGGCCTACTATGCGTTTGTCAGGCCACACCAAAAATTCATAATTTTATGAGTAAAACCACCTACCTTGAATGGGTTGGTCGGCCCAATAAGCTCCCTCCATGAAGCAATAGCTTTATTCTTAGCAAGAACAAACACAGTGATAGGTGCACTGCTCATGTAAGCAACTAAACTTGGGAAAAACATCTTTCCGTAATGTTCCACGTAAAAGTCACTTGCTTGTTCAGGAGAGAGATGAACTTTACGTTTCTGTAATATTTTAGAATTAATATGATGATGCTGGCACAGTGAATATCGAGCATTCCCGTAGTTCAGACGATAAACGTTTAAGTTTTCTCGCTACTTAGGTACCCCTATATTATCAAGCTGTTGAAATATACGGTGCCAGTGAAGAATCTTCCCCCCCCCGCACCTTATTTGCTAACCACTAACCCATAGGTTAGGGGTTAGTGGTTATAGGGGTTAGTAGTTAGTGGTTATAGGGGTTAGTGGTTAGCAAATAAGGGGGGGGGAAGACTCTTCACTAGCAACAAATATAATACCTGAAGGATGGTGAATCCATTTCTCAAAATGATGTCTTCTATTTCAACTACTTTATCCATGGCATCTGGTTTGACGATCCCCAGTGTACGTTCTGTGTATATTTGTGGTGGATTCATCCTTGATTCTATGCTTTCTTCTGTTTCAACGTCGTCAATGCTCGAGCTACCACCGCTAATGCTGCTGTAATGTTATTTTATAAAAATAATGTGACCAATTGTTATAAATTCGGTATAAGGTAAATCTTTGGAAAAAGTCTATACAAATATGTGAAATAAAAAGTATGTTTGTTTTATTGCATACCACACAGTGTTAGAAACTTTTATTAAAAATTAGAGAAAACGTTAACTTAAAAATCAAGTTTTTCTTTCCTAAACGATGAATATTTATAAAGTTTCTCCGGTTGCTATGCTTATCAATATTCCACCACATGCGGCGGTGTTATATATTTTATTTTTTACTGGGAAAAACGTTTATCTTCATAACATTTAAAACAGACGTAAAACATATAGTTTCAGATATTGTTAGCTCCGCGTTTAAATTTATATTTGGTTCTGTTCATAGCATGAATAGATGCACAATATAAAAAATTAAGCGTGGTATGCAGAAAGTATAATCAAGACTGAAAGTTAACTTCAAAAAATAGGCTAAGTTTATTCACATTTTAATCCAAGCATTGATTGAATGCACCGATTAGAAAACTAGAAACTTGGAATTGGCATCACGGTGGTATAACATATATCAGAGGACTCTGACATATATAATATAGTGGGGCGGGGTAAGATGGGCCATCTTTAGCACACAGTATCTAAATATCCTTAACGTTTTTTAAACAGTTAACAACGATCTATGTGAGTCGTTAGGGTAGCCTACAGGTTTATAATTATTTGAATGTTCTTTGTTTATTACCAAATGGGACGCGAAAGTCCCATCTTCCCCACTATATACTATATGTTAAGCCGTTAGGGTATAAGATGATACATGGTTTCATTCCCTTAGTTCGTTTCATTTGGTAGTATACACAACGAATATTTAAAGAATTATAGCCTAAAACTGTATTCTCATAACTCACGTTGTTCTTTGTTAAAATGTGATTAGAAAATATAGGATACATTTGTGATAAATAAATGTATACCAGCTTATACCTCACAGTAACAATATGCATTTCGTGGCTTCTTTACCTGCTTAGATCACTTGGTGGGCGGTCAGAATCCTGCGGATCTTGATGTAAAATATCGTCATCATCATTATCCATTAGAATAGGTGACATATTACTGCTGGTTGGTTTTATCGTAACAAGAAGTTTAACTGAACGCTGAAACCTGTATAGCAAAGCATTTTAAATCATATTTTTGTCGGTGGTTCTTTATAGGAACGCACTAACAGTAACCTCAGTTTTAACCCAACAAACTTATGGGTCTGTTAAAAAATCTGTTATCGAAAAACGTTGGAACGAAGAAGATAAAGACGGTTTCCTTTGTTCGTCTGTATCATTTCGTTGTCAAGCGTAATTCGAGACCGTATCGGGTTAACATAATTGAAACATCAAACGCTTAATTGTTTCTTCTCATGTATAGTTTCGGGGCATTGTTTGGTTAAAACTATTATTATAAATGGTTAAGAACTGTTGTAGGGTGGGGGAAGACGGGACACCTTTAGCACATAATATACAAAAATATGCTGGTCGTCTATACGAGTCGTGAGGATACGGTTTTATAATTATTTGAATGTTCTTTGTTTACGAGCAAATGTGACAAGAAAATATAATGCACAGGTGTCCCATCTTTCCCCAACCTACTACATGATTCAAACTGTGGATATATTTAGGAAACATTTTTCAGGATTTCGGCCTTGGCAACATTTTTTTAGCGTGGCTTACTTCGCAAAACACACATCTCCTATTTTAATATATAGTGTCCAATGTTTAGTAGGCTGTCTATGACATTACATATGCGAGGAAATAAGTTTCATTCACTTTTATCGTTTCGTTTGGTAGTAAAGAATAATAAGAATTAAGCTGTGTATAGGATATTATGGGCCAACGACAGTCATTTGTCCGGCGCGACTGCTTCGAACTTGGAACGGAATAACAGAAATATGGAAACAACAATTTTCAATGAATTCTCATTTTATTTCGGTCAGAAAAAGAAGCCGAGAATCTTTCCACCGGTGTGTTTCCTTCGTGCTTCTTCATGATCCATAATACCACAACTGGTGGTAAGGACAATGTAACTGTGAAAATAGGGTTGTTATTAAAGTGAAGTTAAGATATTCAATGTGTTATCATGGTTAATTTCAGCAGACAAATATGAAAAAATCGGACATTTTTTAAGATATTAAAGTTTGGCACAAACTGTAAGCCTTATTAGCATCAACAAAAAACTATATTAACTGCAATAAACCAAACTACATTAACTTCAGTTATCAAATATTGCCTGAATGCCTGTGTTTAACATTAGTTTGTGGACAAGAAACAAAATTAAACTGTTGGGTTTTGCAGAACAAGTGGTAAAAACTGAATTTGTTCGATCAGATTGCAATGTTATCTTTCATATTATTCAGAGAGATTCCACGCATAAAACATCATATCGAACAAACATGAGTGATACTGATAACTAATCATTAATCAATGACGCTATGTTGCAGTTTTAATAAATGGTATGAAAAATAAAATTAAGACAAAGATACACTTTTATTAAAACTTAACTAAATTAAACCAAGGAACCCAAACTAAAATAACATAAATTTAAAATAGATTATAATATTAATAGCTATGTATAAATGGTTTCACTAATATAACGTTTCAGTAGCTAATATGACCACAGTAGATACACCATAAAATAAGACACCAAATCAGCCTTATTAAATTTTTTTGCTTACCCAAACTGTCTTGATGGCAAAAGGTTGGTGGTCCATTTTTCCAAATCACGAATAGCAACATCAAATCGTGGAGAAATGACACCACATTTGTTTAACCGACCGTTAAGCTCAACAACGATCTTTCCAGCTCTATGGTCATCAACAATGGTAAATTCGTTAATGTAACCTGTTAAAAAAAATCAAAACTTAGGTTTTAAGTTTATATAATCATTCACTTCAAAAACTAGTACAAATTTAGTCTAGAGAACATGCTAAATGGCTAACTTTTTACAAAACCTTTCACACTTCGGTTTTTCTATACACATTTTATCCACTGTTAATTATTGAAAGCACTTCAAACAAATATATAGCCTACTGCCTACATAACCAAAATTTGTAAAAGAATCTACACACTGACCAACACGTAAGTCCCAGATAAAAAATTAACTGACAAATTATTAGATCAGTGTACATTTCTTAGAGTTGACAGACTGAATCGAATGTGATTTAGGTTGCTTTTATAACTCATTAATGCAATTAAAAGAGTATTACCAGTAGCAAGTGAAGTTTGTTACTATGACGTAATAAAGTTACTTATATTACGTAATGCAAGCAAATTACAGTGATTTATCATTTTTTTGAAGCTTTATTATTTGATATATAAGTGCAAGAATTTTACCCAAAAAAATTATACACCCGTTTTAACTGTTATCATTGGGGCCAAAGAAACAATCTAAGAGCAAAATTATTATTTAGTGGCCACGAACTGCAGGATGACAACGGCATATATAGGAATTTACAAAAGGCAGAAAAGGGTAACGAACTCTATTTTTAATGCGATTGGTAAACACTAGATCCAGTCTGCAAAGTATGGCAGTTCCTGACGAGATCTCGCGCGTGCAAGACGGTTATTTTTCACGTTTGCGCGTGCTATCATTAAAAATCTGCATGCAAAGCATATACATTTTCAAGCCACGTTAGGAAATCTTACTTAATTTAATACGTATTTTTTTCTTTGTTTAATTAATTGGCGTGCGTAGGACAAATTGTGGCGTGCATAACCGAAAGTCTGTAAAAAAATCGCGCGTGCACCTGCCATACTCTGCAGTCTGGCTGATCACTCACCGTGTTTCATCATAACTGTCAGAAACTTGACGACGACCTTTGAACAGGGTCGAAGCAGGACTTGACGCTTGCCACGCTTTTCAGCATTGCACAGGCACTTGAGGGCATCAGCGAGCACGTTCATGCGCACCATGGTGGCTGTGTGTTATGAACCTGAATTTATAATATAATTAATGATTTATTGATATAAGCACATAACGCATGCAATAAGTGCAACTAAAGAGTCCACACAATCATATTCTAATCTCTAACAAATTGCTTTCTTATATTTTTGCTGTCGACACACAATTATTTTACACTGTAAAGTCTGGTACCCTGTGTGATACAGGTTAGCAGTTTGCCTTCTCAACTATTACATACATTAATTTAAATTTATCCTTGTTACTATGAAACTGAAAGTTGCTTCATATTTATGAAACTATATACAGACCATTTTCTGATTATAAACTAACTTTAAAACTGCACTGGTAGCCAAAAGACTGGTCTATAAATAGCCCACCAAAATCAAATGTTCGTAAGAGTGTCTGATCAGAATGCAAGGTTTTCATTTCAGATTAAAATCAGAGAGATTCCACGCATAAAACATCATTTCAGACACCAAACTTTCGATGTGCGACTTTGCTAGACTTGCTAATTGCTAATTGCTAACATAGTTTTTTTTTATTTAAATATTCTAATTAAACTGCCTATGTCATGTTATGGACAAGAATAAACTATTTGTTAACTTTGTGAAACAGAGCCAGACCTTTCTAATCGAATTTCAATAGAATAGTAGCAATTGAGAATTCGACATGTCGCTTTGTTTTAGATTAAACTACTTACCCAAATGACATAACTTTCAGTTTATACTGACTTTTGAACATCACATACTTCCTTACCTTGCTCTATAATCTAAATATTAACTGATATCTTCATAATCTTGATCAAAACGGATGAAAACAGCCAACTCACCTTACCAGTTCGAAAAAGAACCAGACGTGATCCAAATCAACTACACGTTGGGCACGCCCTCTAGTGTTAGCTTTGCAAACATTTGGGGTGGCTTGAAACTACGATTATTTACACTCGTCTTATTTGCTAAGCAAAACTATAATGTACTTTTTTGAGTTCTTATATAATAAGTAAATTATAAATTTAAAAGGATGTAATCAATCAATTTGTTTTTATATGCAAAAATGCGTGAGAGCACGCTGTTTTTGCATTCCGATGGCCCTGCTTGTGGAGCTAGGGTTTCTTCGACGCAGGTTTAGTTGTAATGAACAAGCGACTGAAACGTCAATAACATGATTAATCTTCTCTACCTAATGATTCTGTACAGATGTATTGACGATATAGTTCTGTGGGGAAAGATGGGACATTGTTAGCATCTCAATCCCCCATTATAGATATAGCGTCGCGCATCTGAATAAAGGCATTATAGACCAGTCAGCTGATGGCGATAAGCAGCCAGCCAAAAAGTGTAATGAAATGGTAGCCAAAAAGTGTAATGAAAGGTAGGGTGGGGTAAGATAGGACACCTTTTCATTCTATTTTCTCGTTCCGTTAAGTAGTAAACAAAGCACATTAAAAGAATTATAAAACTGTATCCTCATGACTCCCATACACCATTGTTAATTGTTTAAAATACGATCAGAACATTAGGATATTATGTGCTAAAGGTGTCCCATCTTTCCCCACCCTACTATGTTATTTAGTTCACAGTTTTAGGCACACAGAAGCTCAACATCTTTTCTCTAAGAGTATGTTTGGTATGTAGATAGACACAGCCAATACACGCTATAGTGTTCTGTGCACGGACCAGTTGACTACAATAAATGTGGAATAAACCGGAACGCGTTATTGGATAAATGAAAAGAAATTCGAGGAGAACAGGCAGCCTGCAGGTTTTGAATTGCAGAGCGGCATTGTATTTTGGAATCATTTTGCATTACACGCTGCGTTGTACGGCGCCTTTACACGGCAGGTTTGTTGAAAGATGAAACAAAACCAATAATGACGATGCACGGTATACTGGTCGCCTTGGCAACATGTCCCAATATTTACCGATGCTCCCTAAAAGTAAATTTTCGCTCGCATTGTTCAGGTTTGTAAACAATTTTCGCCAAAGATCCTCAGTAGAACCAAAAATAATATTTTACAGTTTTCTTTGCAGTTTTCTGTAAATATTGATTTAAAAAATAACAAAAGTGGTCGCACCTTGTAATCGATTTAAGCCAAAACGGATGGCAAAGCAGAAACATATGTAAAATAATGAAATGTCCACATTATGTTGTTTTTTAAAGTATAGTAGGATGGGGTAAGATGGGACACCTTTACATTCTTTTTTCTCGTCCTATGTGTTAGTAAACAAAGAATATTCAAAGAAATATAAAACCATATCCTCACGACTCCCATAGACCGTTGTTAATTGTTTAAAACACGATCAGGATATTTGGATATTATGTGCTAAA
Organism: Ciona robusta; assembly: GCF_009617815.1. Classification (NCBI taxonomy): domain Eukaryota; kingdom Metazoa; phylum Chordata; class Ascidiacea; order Phlebobranchia; family Cionidae; genus Ciona; species Ciona robusta. Next base: position 47,384 of record NW_028323108.1, read on the forward strand.
GGTGTCCCATCTTTCCCCACCCTACTGTATAACACATTGGCTCAAACATGTTCAATAAACTTGAAGATCCAAACAATAAATAGTACGGTATAGAAATAACTTAAAGCGCTGTTGTTAGATTATATGTCAAATTTTACATAGTCATCGAGTTTAATAAATACGATTATAAGTTTTTAAAGCGTGATAATATAAAAAATCGGAATGACTTTACAAAAATGTAATTAATCTTTATTTGGATATAAAAGGACCGTGTACTTCGAAACGCACAAAATTAGTATCGTCTAGTCATGACAAGGACCATGCTTGTCAAATTACAAGCTCCTTTCGGAGCTATTATCCGTTATATCTGTTATATATATAGTGAGCGCCACTACGGCGAAATAGGGATGATAAAAGTCATCACGCAAATCCTTAGCCGGTAACAGAATCTGTATCATGATTGAAATTATCTTCAATAAGATATGTTTGATATTCGATACAAGTCACGCAAATAAAACTTAACATATAGGGTGGAAAAGACGGGACACCTTTAGCACATAATATCCAATTATCCTGATTGTGTTTTAAACAGATAACAACGGACCATGAGAGTCGTGAGGATAGGTATTTTTTCACCTTTGAATGTTCTTTATTTACTACCATATGGAACGAGAAAATAGATCGAAAAGGTGTCCCATCTCCCCCCACTCTACTATATGGTATGATGGGTTAAGATGGGACATCTTTAGCTTCTAATACTAATGCATTCTGATCGTGTTTTAAACAATAAATAACGGTTTATAGGACTCGTGAGCAAACATGCGTTTAATTCTTTGAATTTTCTTTGTTTAACGGCAAATGGGATAAAAAATAGAAAGAAAAAATTGTCTTATATTTCCCAACCTAAACCATATGTTCACAATGGCAATATTTTCATCATTTAATATATAGAGATTATTAGGCAGTTGTCGATTTGTCATTCCTGCTGCATTATAAATAAATTATACAACGTGTATGAGATGAATCAATGTATACGTACGGCTTCCTTTCGTTCTGGGTTATTGGTAGGTAAAATTTCTGCACAATCATGGCGCTACTCTTAATTCTTAATGTCCGAGCTGTGCGTCACTCGAGAGTCGTGACCAGCCAGCGTTTTAATATTAGCAGTTTAGCGTCGTTTCAGGACACACCTTACTATATACATAGCTGAGTTATAAAAATATTTTTCGCAAGGATAAATGCGTCGCATGCGGAAGGCCGAGGGCGATTTTGTAGAAGGGTTGCTATTATAGTGACAGAACGGTATGCAGTGCTTTGGTGCTGCTGTCATGCGTCGGTTTAACGTTTGAAGGTACATAGCATCACGATTTGTCAAAATATAAGGAACCCGCTAGGTCTAGGTGGATCACATTTATGGAAACCATCGGTGTATAATTGAGAGTCGGCTATGCAGAGCAGTGAAAGTAGCTGAGAAGAATATAAGTTTTTATTGGTCCAAAATGTTGGTATTGTGTTGATGATATCGAAATTACCTTCCTCTGTAACAACAAACTCATTATAATTATTTGTGACGTTAACGTGCTTAAGGAAAGAACAATATTTTGACTTCCTAAAGTTTATTTGAGATATAGTTTTCGGATTAGGTGTACGTCACTCGCTATGTGCGCTGTAGTATATATAGTTGTACATTATATATATATATATACAAGCAGGTGTCAGCTAATGTGCGCAAAAATAATTTTCGTATTACGACAGTTTTCTCAAATAAACGAATGCAGATTGAGCTGCGTCGCGAAAGTTTCAAAAGTTGTAAAACATTCCTTTTTTGCTTCGGTTCATTTGGGTTTTCTGCCATTTGACCGAGAAGGGGAGTTCGTCCTATAATAACGAAGCGTAACCAGCAAGTGCATAAAACGTGCGTTTTTTTTTATTAAAATGTTAAGGTCCGTCGACGTCGCTTGTCTAAGGGTTATATAATCCATCGCAATGAAAGAACTGTAATTTAAATAAAACAGCTGTTTTACTTCCAGAACAAATGTAATAATTCAGTTAGTAAAAGTAATAAGCTGTTTTCGTTCAAAGTAGCAAAAACGTGTTTTAAAAAAACACGCCCGTTCGTTTTTTTGTTTATGCTTTATTATGCAAAGCAACGCGGTACAGCGAACAGCTTTAAAATTCGCCCATCAATTGCTTATGTTACTCGGAATACTAGCTATCATTTTTTCAATGTACTCAAATTATTTTCATCAATTTAATAGTACAATTCCGTTACCATATTTAAAGCGTGTGTTTCTGGCTATCATATTGTCAATATACGCAGAATTTATAGGTCAATAATACAATTCCTTTACCTTTCTAGAAGAAATATGTAACGGCACATAAGTACGTTTACTTTAGACGCAGTCGTATATGCTTCGGTCGAGCAAAGCCATTTATTTCATTGCATTCGGTGACGCATAACCAGACTTGTACATATCCCCACATCACTATTACACTGCATAATGTTTCTCCGCATTACTTGGAACTGAAACGTGAATAGGCGTGAGCTCATCGTTGATATCATTTGCATCAATGCGTATAAGACGAGACAGTGCGCTTGAAATACGCAAACAATAAACAGATTATAGTGTGATATGACACGGGGGTATAAGCTGTGATATAAACAGTTGAGCACCTATATCCTGTGTTTTATGGTTGTGTTTAAACAATTAACAACGTCTTTTTAGAGTCGCGAGTCTACGGTTATATATTATTGTAAATATATTTTTTACCATTAATTGGGACAAGAAAATAAAAACGTGGACCATCTTACCCCACCCTAGGATATGATCCGAAGAAAATTTAGGGTAAATAAAAGCAGTAAGACGCGGATGGTATTCAGTTTTGTATTTTACGGACGAAAACGCTGTTTTACTACGACAGACATGTCGTACATAAATAAATAATTTGTAGAGTGATTTGTTTAATGTTTTGTATACACTATCCAAATTGTTGCAAAATCTCGGCAACTCAATGCTCCCACGCTCTAAACAGATGTAATGCCGTTGACGCGAGATTAAACCGAATATGAGAAAAAGGCGCTTGGCAAAGCAAACTTCTTGAGCTGCACGGTTTTAAATTCAATACCTTCGCGCTGGCGGCTCGACCACCAAGCAAGAGACTGCAGTTGCCCGCGTTGTTTTAATCACAGCAAATGCGCATCTTGTGAGTGTTTATCAGTAGCTTTATAGTCAAGTACAGTTAATATATAATTTCATTCGTAATTTCGATAAGTCGAGTAATCATGAGATTGCACGTTTGAGAGGAAATGAATAAGTTAATCAGATGTAATTAGTCAGACACCCTTTCCACGAAAGCCTCGTAGTGAAGCAACAACAATCTTGTTTTATTTCATGACGTATAAAAGAGCAGTTACGTCATGACAGGCGTGTCAGTCGCGTAGTATCAGCCCACGGCAACTGTCGTGTTTAAACAGTAGGTGGAAAACGCAGTGGGGTTTGGACTATTGAGAGATTAATACATAAAATAGGTAGAATGTTACATAAAAAACGCCACTTAGCTGGACAGCATCAGCCAAAAGCGCAGATTTCTTTTCTAAAAAGAAATGCACTTAATTGACCTAAAGCGCGCACGTTTTGCAGAAAGATTTACGATTTGTTTTAGTTGATCCAATGATCAGACGCTATGCAGAAAACGTAACAGTTTGTTTTAGTTGGCCTCAAGATTGAATGCGCCTCTGAACTTTTTACTTCTCTGGTGAAATTCCAAATTGAATTGAAACGTTTTTTGAGGGATGCTAAGTGAGTGGCTGTGAAATTGCATTGTGTGTTCTATACATAGTAGGTTGGGGTAAGATGGCCCGTAGTTTCATTTTAATTTATCGTCCCATTAAGTAGTAAACAAAGACTGTTTACTGTTTAGCGAATTGTATAACCATATCCTCACGACCGTAAAAGCGATATTGATTGTAATAAATCGGTTAGACAATGGGATGTTATGCATAATATCCAACAGTGCTACACAGCATACACATGGTATGCGGTTTAGTATATATATAGGTCGAATATGTAAAGCGAATTGAAAATGAATTTTCTCCTGACTCGAACTCACCCAGTAAACAGTATCCTAAGTTCATGCTTTTCATCCTATGGTATTATACATATCAATTTAGTAGAATAACACCCCTTCTGAGCATAGGACGTGCCAATTAGTTGTCGTCGTAGCAGCGTAACTAGCTATTGAAAGCCAAGCAATTAAGCGTGATGTATAAGAATGTTTTATCAATTGATTCTAAAGTATCGACAAAAGAATTTTGATTTGTAGTTACAGTTTTTAAAATAGGAAGACTTTAATATGTTGTAGGGCCTATACGCAAAGTTATATTCAAATACGAATACCGTTCATTTCATGCATTGACAGTATATAGCCAGCGGCAGAAACCTATATTTACGGTAGTTTTATATGTAGGGCTACGTGGTGCGGCAATACGCAGACTAAACTATAAAGTGCAAATGCGCTACATACAGAACACGTTACGAGCAACAACTCTTTATGATTAGTTTACCCGTACCTTATCCATCCTGCACAGGGTTTTACAATGTTAGGCACATACTTGGTGTATACTGTCTTTGCGATTTTAGCTTCTATATCAGAAGCTCACGTGAGGTTAACCTTTCCCCCAGCAAGACGTTATGCATTGGATTTCCTGGACAACGGGCGAACTAGAGGCCCTTGCGGGTTCCAACCGTACGCAGGTACAGTAATTTCTTCATACACTTGTGCGTTTATGTAACCTATAACAAAACGTAACTTTGACGCCGTCGAGAATCCACCATTAATTTTATCAAAAACATTATAATTATATGTGTTGTTAAAATTAAGCCTTAAATCGTAAGGTAAAAAAAATTGGATGTATAATGTAGTAGAACGATACAGTATTTAACGTAACTATAAATTTGAAATTAAGGATGTCTTAAATTATTAATGGCGCTCGCTTGCCCCACTGATTGGCCAAAGGCACACGATCACTGTTTGGGCAAGAATTATTGAAATTGGATAATTGTTTAAGAGATTATCTAAAACGATATTAGGTTTCTTCTGTTGTAGGGTGGTCCAAGGTCATAAACTGTTGTAAACACGCTAATTATACAAGGCATTATGCACTGAGAGATTATGTGCAAACGTGGAGATCATGAATTTTTAAACACGTTCTACGTTACTATACAGATAATCGTTTTCCTTCAAAGCTGAAAAAATAATGGTCAGCGAATGGACTCCTGGAGCTCGAAACTTCTTTGTTGTGCCGCTTTGGTGATAGTAGTTATTTTAAACTGCTTCGTTATCGTTTCAGGGGCACCAAGAACAACACTGATAGAGGGCACGAAATTAAGAGTGACATGGCACCTCGCGTACTCACATAGGGTAAGCGCATGATGTTATATGTAAGAGGTATCACAACGGAGTAAACTGTAAAGTGTACACATCGATCGGATTAAACGGGTTCTCCCCATTAATATCGTAGATAAATAGTCACATCAAAGTATTGCTATACCATCGTTCATCGAACATACTTTTGCAACAAAACTGCAACTTTCTCTTTCAGGGCGGCGCACAAATTCAGATTATAAAAGAGAATCCCTTCGTCGTTGTGACCAGTCTTACGGGCGGAGCGTTCTTGTTTCAAAATGATTCAACGTAAGTTAATATCGTAACCTTTTAATCTCAACGTCTTAACCTTTTTACGCTGTACATAACCAGAATTACAGCTAAATTTGCTTTATTTTGTTTATTTTTTACAGTCGCCAATATGCTGACGTCGTTTGCCGGTGAATTACACTTGCGACTCGTGCGCTATTCGTTTGTTCCGACAAGCTTCTGAGTGGGGTGGCGCATACCGATTTTGGAGTTGCAGTGACGTAACCATTTTACGTCATCCAAATGCGTCATCGGCAGTTTGTGCAGCCACTCCAACGGCTGCACCAATCGGTAATGGAACCGGTGGAGTGATTGGAGAACCAGAACCAACAGCCGAACCAAGACCAACTGGAGAACCAGAACCGACAGCCGAACCAAGACCAACTGGAGAACCAGAACCTGAACCAACTGGAGAACCAGAGCCAACAGGAGAACCAGAACCAACTGGAGAACCAGAGCCTGAGCCACAGCCCAATGGTGGTGGGCAAACTGCTACTATGAACCTGTGTCAACCAGCGGAACCACTTCTATATAATCAATGTTATGTTGGAAAATGCTTGAACAACGGCACCTGCGATCCAGTCACTGGGTTATGCAGCTGTGTGAAACTTTTCTCTGGTGATCGTTGTGAAAATAAAGGTATTTCTTCATAATTGTATTCTTTGTATCATAACTTTAGATTTAACTTTTTTATTGTTTTGTTCTTCACAGATCAATGTTGGGTGGATAGTGATTGTGGGCGTGGAAGATGCATAGACACCAGGAGCACAACTTATCCTAAACTTATGTGTTACTGTGAAGCTGGGTGCATGGGGAGAGTTGCGATACAAGTGAATATGAATATTATTGCACTAGTTTAAGTGGGCAAAGTAGTTAGCATATTTGCCTCTTATGGAAGGTCCAAATTCAGTTGTCACTCATCTGTTTAAAATAAGAAAATCGCCAAAATATTTACCCATAAAGTTAAAGTGTGGTAATTAATAAACGGGAAAAATGTGTGTGGAATAGAACACTTATGGTATAACAACTGTCATTGGCCTGACAGTCGATAAACAAAATGCATTCATTCAGTGTTTTTAAAATCATAATTTGTTTTTAGTTATAAACTGGTACTCAGGTTTCCACCCCTTGTAATATTTCCCAGGCTCTGATATCGTTGTTCAGCAAAACTATTCGAGCAACCCTGATTACTGGACAAGAGAGCTCAGTCCTGGGAACATCTACGTTCACTGGAGACTTGTGAGAAATAACACAGAAATTGAGATTGCTGTTCGTGCTAAAACTCTCAGTTGGGTGGGCATTGGTTGGAGGCCAAGAGGTTTAACAACTAGATGCAAGAGTTTCCCATACAGCAGTTCTAGGCCTACTTTGGACCGAGCTTACATGGATATTGTGACAGCTTTAAAGAGCCAACCAATTGTGGCCGTAAGTTCATAAGATGTTACTGTGGCATGATTGTACTTTAAATGTATGTGTTTATTTCAGAAAAATGCAACATTGGATCCAGAAATTGAAATTGAGAACTCGTTGCAAAGTAATATTGTAACTAGATGCTCTCCTGGTGCTGGCACAGGTACACAAACAACTGGTCAACCAGAACCAGAATCGACAGGAGAACCAGAACCAAGACCAACTGGTGAACCAGAACCAACAGGCGAACCAGAACCAACTGGAGAACCAGAACCAACTGGAGAACCAGAACCAAGACCAACTGGTGAACCAGAACCAACTGGTGAACCAGAACCAAGACCAACTGGAGAACCAGAACCAAGACCAACTGGAGAACCAGAGCCTGAACCAACTGGAGAACCAGAGCCAGAACCAACAGGAGAACCAGAACCAACTGGTGAACCAGAACCAAGACCAACTGGAGAACCAGAGCCTGAACCAACAGGAGAACCAGAACCAACAGGAGAACCAGAACCAACTGGTGAACCAGAACCAAGACCAACTGGAGAACCAGAGCCTGAACCAACTGGAGAGCCAGAGCCAACTGGAGAACCAGAACCTGGTGCAACCCAACCACCAGGATCACCACTGACTCATCCAATGGACTGTATTGATGTTGTAATTGGGTCAGTTAAAGGTAAAACCACTAAACATTAAATATTCTGTGTTTCCTGTCATTGCACAACCCAAACATACCACTACAATATGTTGAATGAAAATGTAACTTGTTTTATCGTCGCATGGCAAGGCAACAACAGTTGTTAAAACATGGGTGTTCCAATTTTCAGGTAACCTTCACAGGGTGCAAGATATGTACACAAGAGATCGTTCCACACCTCGTGCAGATGCCTTCTATGGTGGAAGTGATGATATTACTGGATCTGCTGGTTCCCAAGTAGATGGTTTCACCACAATTGTGTTCCGAAAGAAAACAAGAGGTTAATAAAAGCTTCTTACAGTGTTTTTATTGAGTAATTGAGCATGCGAAGTTAGATAAATAAACATTCTTTGCTTAAATATTATTTACTCCTGTTTGGATAGTTGCGAAAACATGAGTGGGGGTAAAATAATTTACCAAAACAAATGTTATGTGTTGTTTTACAGCGATACTGCAATGTGACCACAGCATAGTAGATGCTCCAATGCAAGTTGTTTGGGCAATTGGACAAGGTCTTGATTCGTATGGTCACCGTCCAGGCTCTGGCCTTGAAGCTTGTACAGCAAGTGACTTCAAGTCAGTTTAACTTTTGCTATCCTAGTATATTTTAGTAACAATCACACAAAAAGTGCTCAAAAAATATTTTACTTAAAACACAAAAATTGCTCAAAATTTATTTATTAGAAACCCAAATTTACATTATACATGTGGCCCAAATAAAAACTAAAAATTTAAAAATACCTGATACCTGAATTTAATAAACAATAAATCATTTTTAGTCTCCCATGTCTCCTACCACACTACCTATGTATTATTTAAATACCTTTGTTCTATTTGTTGAAAGGTTTTATCGTCATGACGAAATTAAGTACCATGGCACTAATCGCTTACAGCGGGGTTCCAGTACAATGAACTTCTATGGTGAGAACTTTAATTGATAACTTAATTATAAAGTTTCTTTTAAACACCTGAACTCGTCTGAAAGCCGTATTTTTAGCGATTTATTACACCTCATTTGCGTTTTTTCTGTTCTTATTAAAATATGTGGTGACATAATTAAAATGCAGTTACAGTTATGGTCAAACAGTAATGTGGTAAATGCAATATACTTTTGCACTGATTGTTTGTATAGATACATACATTAAGCAAGGTAGAAGAACCCAGTTTAGGTTTTCAAACTGTGGTGCTAAAGCATCAGTTTTCACCCCCCATTTAGAAATTTAGATCATGTCTCTCAGGCAGCACAAACGTTAAGCTTATATTAAGCCTACAACAATGTTTTATTTATTTGGTGCTTCTGTCTATGTTGTATCCAACCCATATTATCGAAACTTGTTTTATAGCCTACCTACACTGCTTTCAATATCAGATTCCCGTTTTCAGCACCATCCACTGTATTTTCATGCATAGCTCTACCTTGTCTGGTTCATTTTTATTAACAGCAATTGATTAACACTAAACTATTAAAAAACCCTTTAAATATAAAAGCTACATTGAAAATTCACTATCATTTCAGAAAACCCTACACCCCCAACGAACAGTCCTGCACCTGGTGTATGTTCCACTTTATCTGGTGAATACAAATTACCAAGATCATGCGATTCATCTGCTGCTAATTTCAACTGCGAGTATTTCCTTTCATGGACTCTTGACTCTTCAACCAAGCCATTCAATTCACCCTAAAAGTGAGATGAACATATTTTAAAATGTGAAATCGGGTTTTATATTTTTTACACGCCAAAATTGTCATGTTATGCCAGTTCAGTTTTTTAACACATATTGGAGTAGAAGTATACACCTATTTTGGTTTAAAAAATGTTGGACTACAAAATTACAAAAATCCTTTTGACATGATAGTCTTTTAAATTATAGAGTCAAAATTTCAAATTGTCACATTTATATTTTTTGTTTTAACAGTCCAGACAAGCAAATACAAGATGGATCGCACTTGGTATTAGCTCAGACAAAAGGATGGCAAAACACAGACGTCATCAGTGCTTATATTAATAGCCAAGGCACTGCTGTGGTTCAAGATAGGTATGTCATACGTGTGCCTCATATTACCATATCTATTAATATGTAAATATATATTTGCATGTTAGTGTATATATACATGTATCTGATGTAAATCTGTAAGCTGATTTGATTTGGGCCATAAACATAAACAAATGGCAATGAGTTTGTTTTAATTATATCCTGAAATCAAATAAAGTCAATTATTTCTTATTAATAACTTATGTCTCATTTCTCATTTACAATGAAAAATAATCATTAAATATTTGTTATTAAATTGGCAAATTGCACTGTCATGCCTTGGTCTGTTACTTTATCAATCTCCATATGACTTCTTCGGTTAGTAATTGTGATTCCAAAATTCCAAAGTTTAAATAAGCATTATTCATGTGTGGGTTTGTTGCTATAGTGTCACAGTGTGGGAGTATGGGCTATAACGTCACATTGTTTTATTAGTTGTGTTTAGATCACCATATATGCAGTTAGTCGTTTATTTATGGGGATGTCATGTTTCTTTGAACCAACGTTTAAGGTTGTAGGTTCATTGGAGTGGTACTTATTACGTGGCAAGTGGTACTTGTCACAGCTTGAGAGCCATGTTTCAGCTTAATGATGTAATTCCAAGTGAAATATCCTCTCACTGCTTCTTAACCTTACAAACACTTGAACTAAGCCACAATAAGTGTGAGCAGATCTAATATAAAGTCTGGGATTACAGCCAGGCCAATTATTCCACGGAATAACACACTTTAACCAACAGTTGCTACAACAAACATTACTAGTTTAAACTACTTTAAAAGTACCTTCCCAGAAACTTATTGAATATAAAGATCATTATAATGAATGAATGAATGAATGTAACTTACTTTATTCTCGCGTGGCCGGAAAACGACAGTCGTTATAACACGGGTTTAACACCTCGTGCCAGCTTACGAGTTACCTTGTATGTTACTTTGTGGGTGATTATTTTTTTGGGATTTTTTTATTTACTTTTTTGTATGGCTGATAATTTTGACAACCCAATAGTGACCACTGGGTTGGAGCA
>NW_028323109.1:0-60964 GCF_009617815.1 Ciona robusta
ACAATCTTGCGCGGTCTTGTTGGGAAGCCTGAAGCAAGTGGACCTGTTCATTCGCGTGGTTTACCGGATAATACTGATGCACAGAATGAGGAAACTTTTTAAACGCATTCGAAATCACTGGACACCCGAGTGCCAATTCACACCTGAGGTTTTTTATATATTTGTACATTTTTGCTGTAATATAATATTAAAGTTTGATTTTTTGGTTTAAGTAAGAGGTTTCTTAAATATTGTGGTATTCTAAATTTTTGCAGGTTTTACTTTTGTTTCAGTTTTAGCTTGCCGCAAATATATCCAAACGTTCTAGGGATTTGTTCTTTAAAATGTTTAAAACCCCTATTAAAAATTTAGGTTTGAATTTAACTTAATAAAGATTTTCAGTGAATTTTATTTTTAAATAATGAAAGAATTTTTAATGATTTCTTTGAAATATATAGTTAAACAATTTTCAGTGAATTTGACTTTTTAAATAATAAAAGCACATCTGGTAAAACTTGGGTTCTTACATCACCAAGAATAACATTATAATTCCAGTCCGGCGCCGTGGCGTAGTGGTTAGCGCGCCTGCCTGTAACCATTAGGTAATGGGTTCAAGGCTCGTCGCTGCTACCATTGTGGGCGTATGTGTCCTTGGGCAAGACACTTAACGACAATTGCTCCAACCCAGTGGTCACTAATGGGTTGTCCAAATTATCAGCCATACATAAAGAAAATGAAAAAATCCAGAAAAAATAATCACCCACAAAGTAACATACATGGTAACTCGTAAGCTGGCACAAGGTGTTAAACCCTTGTGATAACGACTGTCATTTTCCGGCCACGCGAGGATAAAGTAAGTTACATTCATTCATTCATTCAATTACTTAATTTAAATCCCCAGGATATTATCCCATTTGTTGATCCACAATCAGCGAACTACATTCTTTGTGAAAGTGTCTTAGCAAGGTTCCAGAACATACCAGCAGTATCTACATCTCTGTACAATGCATATCTAGAAGCTTGTTCATCCAAAGCCACAACTAGGGAGGATACTTGCAAATATACTAACATGCTGGTTGCTGACTTACAGTATAAGGGGTTTCCCATTAATAAATACAGCTACTGCAGTGAGTACAGTATCACGCAACATAATTTTTATTTATCTTTTTGACTACAATAACTAAGGTCATATTGAATTGATATACAGTAAGGATAAAATATTTTAAAAGGTGTTGGTTATTACCCCAAGTTTATAACGTTTGCTTTAAATAGTTTTATTTGCCTGTTTTTGATAACAAATACCATAAATATTTAAAGCAACAAAGAGAAAGGAATCAACAACAAAGTGACAGTTGTTAAAATGGCCCTGAATAAAAATGGGTTCCAAAAGACTTTGAGAGAGTTAAGGTGGCTGTACACAGTATCCGGCATGCTAATTCGCTTGCGAAGTCGTATGCAAACCCATTACCGAGTTCTGCATGCGGCAGCGAAATCCAAACAAAAGGGACAATCCTTTACCAGCCAGCCAACCAGGATGGCTATTTACTCTACAAACAAAAAACTCATGATAAATTACAATTAATAAACTAACCAAAACAAATTAAAATGCAATGTGAAAAAAGCACATGCACAGAAATATGATTTTAATAATTTAATTGAAAAGTAAATCAGTTTTTTTTAGTGAAAACATAATTTTTTCTTTTTTGTTTTGTTTTACAGCAACTTGTGGAATGGAAGATCCTGTTTCATCTGAGTTAACTAAACCAAGAGTTATCGTTGCAATATCAATGAGCAACGATACTGTGGCCATGAATCCAAAAGTTATACTTCGTAAAATAGTACAACAAGCTATTGAAGGAATGGAAAATGTAAAATATATGTTTTAGACTTTATATATATATATAGTTAACTTTACAAATATTTTATCAATATATGCACTGATTGTCTGTTTCTGTGAATATTTATTTAGATTTTTTTCTTGTTTAAAGTATAAACCTTGATAAAGTTTTGCCCAGTTTTGGGATCAAATTATTGTTTTTATATCATACTAAAAAATACTACATTATCTTATGCTTGGTAGCAGAAGTAACAGATTGTTTTAAACAGGTTGAAGTCACGTTAGTCACATATGGAGCCAACGATGAATTCTACCCACCTTACATTCGGACTATTAATGGAAGAGTATCGACGACAGATTTATCTGATCTAGAGACCTCAATCTCGCAGATGCAATTTACAGGACCATCTTATGACAGTTCTTCAACAGTATCTGCCCTAAAATTTATTGCAGAAAACTTCCATGATTGCCACAAAGGAGTTGCAACTTCTGTTGTTATTGTTGCGCCAGAAACAATGAAACAGGTGATGGTTATTCGAGATACACAATCGTAATATTGCAATGCAATTTAACGCTTTAACACAGTGATTAGAGAACCTTATTACCAAACAATGTATGGTTAAAACCTTGGTGCTGCTAACATTGTGTCAAGTGGACCCTTTGCCAAGACAATTAACAGCAATCTTTTTATCCTATTTATCACCAATTGGTTGTTCAAATTGCATCCGTACAAAAAAATACCACTGACAAAGTTTATAATATTTTTATATAACAATTACTTTTATTCGTTTCTTCGACTACGGTAGGGAAGATTTAGAAATATTTTAAAGGAAAAGACAGGATATACCGATAAAACAACAGTTGTTAAAGTTACACACCTGGTAAATCACAATCAAGCGTTAGGTGTAAATAATGAGCACACTGATAATATAACTTCTGGTGCCATCATTTATCCAACTTTTTCATTTATTATATCCAGTGGCGCAGCCAAGGGGGTTTAGGGGGTCGCGATATTAAACCAAAAATTAAAAAAATAATTAGAAAAAAAATTAAAAAAAGTTTTTTGTGAAAATTTTTTGGGTAAACCCCCTCCCCCCTTATTTTTTTGGGGGCTGCGCCACTGATTATACCTGTGAATTCTACAGAGCATGGCAGGGCTGTTACCTGGTAACCTGGTGCCAAGAATTACTGGGGAGCTGACGCAAGTAAACATGATATCTATGTTGAGCAACCAACTATGTACTGGCTTTGGATTAGACGTCTTCTCACATACCACAGGTGTTTGTTGATTTTAAACGTTTTATTCTGTATGGGCTGGGTCCCATATCCAGACACGCCAGTGAACCTAGTTAGGATTTAAAACTCAGTTGCTCAAAATACCTTATTTAAAAATAAATATATACAGTTAAAAAGAAAAAATTTAAATTTGAAACATAATACAATTTTTGTCATTTTATTTCATGAAACTAATGTAAACAACTGCCAGTCACAAAAAATGTTATTTTATGTGTCCCTGGTGCATAAGCATAAAAATTTGCCAAAATTGTGTTCCAGGGCAATGTTATCTGCCTTCTCAAGTCTCCAATACAGTTGGTGACATAGTACAGCACCTATCTGGAAATATAGGGAGGTCCACACTTTGTAGCTGCATGTATGCCTACCCAAGTGAAGCAGCTCTGCTTACAACGTGCCGTTTCATATAATTTGTTTACTGTATTATTTATAATTCATGTTAAGACTGCAATTTTTTATAAAAGTTCAATGTACGTAGTATCCTTAACAGATAACATATTCTAAAATTTGATTCTGTTTTCCAGTTTTTCTGTTACTCCTATAATATAATGTTATGTTAGTAAATGAACACATGTAGATATTATATATTAATATTTGTTCATAACACTTGTACTCCATAATTTATAAGCAACACTCATTTCAATATCTAAATATATATATTCTGCGACAATTTCTTTTCAATAAATTTGTCAATAAAATAGTTCTGTTTTTGACTCAATGAAAGTCATGAATGATTTAAACGACTTCCCTTCAACAATGAACCAGAGCTCAAGATTGAATGGTCAAGACTGAAAATTACATGTCTACTGTTAAGTTTGTCTCGCTGGTTTGAAAACACATCTATAAATAACAATAATGATATTAATAATTAATACACTTTCACCTTGAAGTGTGGTAACATGAGATAACCATATTTTATTTCCCTTGTGTCAACATGACGCACTATTGTCATTGGAGTGTATTCCACCTTCTTTTCTGTATTGCGGTTTTAAGCATGGATTCAGTTATAACCAAGTGCTTAAGCCAGGTAACTACAGAAGCTAAGCTGCCACAGCAGTCTTGGGAGGAAAACATAAGTGGAGATCAAGGCCCTGAAAATTCACTGTTTCCTGGATATGTATATAGGACAGTGCTGGGTCAGAATATTTACCAATGTGTATTATCATGTCATAAAGATGACAGGTGAAGAATTTTGAATTCAGAATATTTTTTGAGGCAAATGTGTGTGCTTGCAAACATTAGGCTGTAACGCTGGGAATTTTTTTTATTTAAATATTTGTTTATCCAGGTGCAAATCTTTCAACCATTATTCGAGTCAAAATATTTGTGAAATAAACAGCAATGATCGTATTACACAGCAATCTCAACAAGCTGATTCTTCTATATTAGAGTGGTATGAAGTAGATGGACTATGGGTTACTGCAGTTAATGGACTTGTACCAACCACTGGGGCAAAGTATTACTCTAGAAATGCGTTTCGATACTTAAAGGTAATTTATAATATGATAGTAAGGAAATTAGAAGATAATGTCCGGCGCCGCGGCATAGTGGTTAGCACGTCTGTCTGTAACCATAGGTTATGGGTTCAAGGCTCGACGTTGCTACCATTGTGGGCGTATGTGTCCTTGGGCAAGACACTTCGTGGTCACTAATGGGTTGTCCAAATTATCAGCCATACATAAAAAAATCCCCCAAAAATAATCACCCACAAAGTAACATAAATGGTAACTCGTAAGCTGGCACGAGGTGTTAAACGTTAAACCCGTGTATTAACGACTGTCGTTTTCCGGCCACGCAAGGATAAAGTAAGTTACATTCATTCAATGTATTTTAGGAGTTCAAAAATGAGCCCTGTGCAAGTTCTCCATGCAAACAAGAGGATTTGTGTTCACCTTCATTCAATAATTCATTTAAAACAGCCCTCTGTCAAAGATACATTTTCTCACCTCAAAGTTAGTGCAGTTTCTCTATATGAAGTTTTAGGCAAATCAAAAGTAAAGAAATAATGTGGCGTTACTTTACCCTTATCTCAAACATTTTTTTAAAAATGCCTCATTATAGTTACTTGCTAAGGAAAAAAGCTTTTTAAAAATAAGTTTTTTTAGATACAAAAATGTTAACATTCATCATTATTTCTGTATTTTAGTTTACAAAAGTTACTACATGCCTTCAAACTGGGGCAGTTGGGGAGAATGTTCAGAGGTTTGTGGTGGTGGAAGCCAAGTAAGAACTAGATTGTGGCCAGCTAAGTTTTCCTGGATGGTGGAAGAAGTCACCAACAGGAGATTGTGCAACCAGCATGTCTGTCCCAGTAAGTATCGACCTACATACAAAAACATGACCTTTTGTCCAGCGCCGTAGCACAGTTGGTTAACGTGCCTGCCTGTAACCCAGAGGTAATGGGTTCAAGGCTCTTCGCAGCTACCATTGTGGGCGTATGTGTCATTGGGCAAGACACTTAATTAACGGCAATTGCTCCAACTCAGTGGTCACTAATGGATTATCCAAATTATCAGCCATACATAAAAAATATAGAAAAACCCACAAAGTAACATACTTGGTAACTCAAAAGCTGGCACGAGGTGTATGTACAGTCATGTTATAACGACTGTCGTTTTCCGGCCACGCAAGGATAAAGTTAGTTACATTCATTTATTCTTTTAAACTTACTGTATTCAAATGTGGCACCATAGATGTTTCCAGGATTGCATTTTTTAAATAATGTTTCCTATGATGCGATAGAAGTAAGTTTCGATCGCAGCTTTTAATTCTGCATTGTTTCTCATTTGGAGTAATGGGCCAACTATTACCTAAATCCCAAGTCAACTGGCTGTGCCAAGCTAGGTCCTCACCCATATAAAATATAAATAATATAAAGTATAAAATAAAAAGAAATATAAAAAAAGAGGAATATAAAGTTTCTCAGTTGGGGTAACGAGCCAAGCCAACTATTACCTAAATCCCAAATCAACTGGCTGTGTCAACCTAGGAAATCACCTATATAAACATAAATTTATATTTTCTTTATTTTGCTTAGTTTGGGCAGAATGGAATGCATGGAGCAAATGTGAATCCGTAAAAAATTGTGGAAGTGGAAAACAGAATCGGACACGAAGTTGTTTGCTTGAATCACCACTGAGAAATCTTACATGCACAGGAAGTTCAAATGATGAAACAGATTGTCGACAAAATTCTTGTGACTGTAAATAAAGTTAACTATTTCATGATAATATTTAATAATGTTTTCTTTCAATACAGCACCAGTAGGGCTTTCATATAAGACCCAAGGATTTGTTTACTTGTATGACGACAGTGATCCATTTAATCCAAAGTGGAGGCCAGTCTGTCTGGTAAGGATATTTATTTAAACCAGGTTAATCGTTTAAAAATATGCAAATTATTATTTATAGGTTTGATATCGCTGTAGATTTTTAAGTAGTGGTGTATAACCGGTAAATTAATGGGTGAATAAATGAATGAGTGTAACTTATTTTATCCTCGCGTTACCGGAAAACGACAGTCGTTATCACACGGGTTTAACACCTCGTGCCAGCTTACGAGTTGCCATGTATGTTACTTTGTGGGTAATTATTTTTTGGGGAGATTTTTTATGTATGGCTGATAATTTGGACAACCCATTGGGTTGGAGCAATTGCCGTTAAGTGTCTTGCCCAGAGACACATACGCCCACAAAGGTATAGCAGGGTGACGTTTGGTATTGGATTTTAATTTTTGTATGAACACCAAGACAGTTAAAATTCTTTGTATTGTAGGGTAATAACATTACGAGTTTCGAAAATGAAAGATTGGAAGCACATGCACAACTAGTTGTGTGCAAACAGATTGGAATGTATGTAGATGACCCTACAACTGTGATCAACAAACGGTATCAACAAGTAAGTTTAGTATTTTTTATAAAAATACTTTGAAAATTCTTTTTACATTTACATTGTATTCTTTGTAGAACTCTTTCTCATTTAAATCTTGCAATTTAAACACAAATTACTTGATGGAATGTGAACCAGCACCGTTAGAACCAAACACAGCATGCAGTCAGCTACATGCTGTATGTAGTGGTAAGCAATTATAATAATACAACATATATTGGATAATAGTCTTAGATCTCAGCACACCAAACTCACTATTAACTTAAAACCATTAGATATCTTGCTGTGGGAATAACTGTATCTTAGGCGATAGATTCGAAGCACGGCGCTGCTACCATTGTGGGTGCATGTGCCGTTGGGCAAGACATTTAACGACAATTGCTTTAACCCAGTGGTCACAAATGGGTTGTCTAATGGTCAGACACACAATAAAAAAAAAAAAAAATTAAAAAAATTCTTTAACAAAGTACATATGTGATAAGTTGTAAGCTGGCACGAGGTGTCTGAAACAGATCACATGTGTGAAAACGACTAACCTTTTGTGGCGAGGATAAAGCAAGTTGCATTTGTTTTCATTCATACAATACTAAACTATAAGTTAACCAATGCCTAGTTACTTAAATAGGGGGTTGCCTGTACAAATCTAAAATATGAGTCATACCAAAAATATTATACTTAGATGTGAAGATAAGACATTATGTGAAGCCACCGACAGAAATAACATGGAATCTCGTACAAGATTACTGTGAAATTAAAGGCAGAAAAATGTGTTCTTTTAGTGAAATATTTCCAAATGCTCCGGTCAACTATGATGTAGTAATTACAGGGATAATTAGTGGAAACCATTGGGTACCAATCAGGTAAGTGACTTATGGTAGATTATTTCATTTTTTGTATGACTGTCATTAGGTAAAAACCTAAAAGAAATGGCTGGGTTTTAACAGTAATTACCATTAACTGGGCATATATAGACTAACCATAAATCGCTCTTGCTTAAAATGGTAGCAACGAACCTAGTAGTTAATATAAAGACATGTAATGTTACTTTATCCTCGCGTGGCCGGAAAACGACAGTCGTTATCACACGGGTTTAACACCTCGTGCCAGCTTACGAGTTACCATGTATGTTACTTTGTGGGTAATTATTTTTTGGGGATTTTTTCTCTTTTTTATGTATTTCTGATAATTTAGACAACCCATTAGTAACCACTGGGTTGGAGCAATTGCCGTTAAGTGTCTTGCCCAAGGACACATACGCCCACAATGGTAGCAGCATCGAGCCTTGAACCCATTACCTCTGGGTTACAAGCAGGCGCGCTAACCACTA
The DNA here is from genome assembly GCF_009617815.1 of Ciona robusta. Lineage (NCBI taxonomy): Eukaryota > Metazoa > Chordata > Ascidiacea > Phlebobranchia > Cionidae > Ciona > Ciona robusta. Next base: position 8,324 of record NW_028323109.1, read on the forward strand.
TACCACGGCGCCGGACATGATATCTAAGATAACCTGAACAGTTGTATTGTTTTTATTAAATAAAAAATACTTATGCAAAGCTTATTGAAAGTGAAACAGGCAATATTTAAAATTACAATATTTTAAATATCAATTACCCTTAATCATTGAATACCTGTTTATTCATTTTACCTTAGAAATAGCATCATTATATATATGTCACTTTTATTAAAAGTTTTTATTTATTTCTAGAGACCAATACAATGAGTGGGCATTAGTTGGAAACTGGTATCATCGAACGGGCTGGATTTTCAGTAAACATTTTGGTAGGCAGCCCACCTGGGGTGAATACCCAACGTACAACTCTAGAAAAAGCAACTATTTCTGCTGTGGTTAAAAAGTTCTGGAGAACATTTCATAATGAATGTATTTGGAATATACATTTAATATTAGGCTATATAACAGTGTCTAACTTAACCAGGCTTTAAAATGTTTACTTACAAAAGTGAATGGGTTGATATTGCGTCAGCGACATTTTATTGACTTGTGACAAAATTGTTGGTGACATTTGCTCCTTGCTAAGTCATAGGCTACATTAAGATTAATTTTCCTTAGAAATATTATCTTAAAAGCCTATTGTGCAAATTCGATTGAGGTCATTTGTTTGCCGATTTGACGTCATAAACACATTTGTTAAGCTTAATGTGCACCTTGTAGTTTACATCTTATTAAATATTCATAAGATAAAATCATAATGATGAACCTAATAAGCGCCCAAAACAGTTATATCATAAAAACGATGGCAGAAAGTCAGTTTAGAGAAATTTGTCCAAGGCTGTTTTTTCTAGTGTTGTTATTTGTTTTGGAGTCTTTTTGCCTTGAAAATTGCAAACTTGATGCAAACAGTGTTTATAAAAAGCCTGTTCAGTCATGGCAAGAGAACAGAAATGGTGATATTGGACCTGACAATTCATATTTTCCTTCTTTTGTGTTTCGAGATGTCCCAAGCTATAACACCTACCAGTGCTTTATGGCTTGTTATAAAGATACCAGGTAACTATTGTGCCTAATATAAAGTCTTTGTCTTATTTCCAAGTCTTAAATTTATGAAATCCTGTATTTTTATTTTTAAGATGCAAGTCCTACAACTATGGAGTCAACAAGTGTGAACTGAACTTAAGCGACAGGGAATCCCAAGAAAGTTCTTCAGCAGATTCAGCAAGTTGGGTTGAACATGATGGCAAATGGGTTAAAAAGGAAAACGGTCTTATTTCTCTCAATGGTTACAAATATTATTCTCGAGATGCTTTCATTTCTTTAAAAGTGAGTTTGTGAAAGTTTAACTTGTAAGAATGTTACTGGAACCAAGCAACATAGGTTGTATAGCGCTCACCAGTTTGGAGTAAATAGGAATTAATGCATGTTACCACCACCATTGTGGCTGTGTATGACTACCTTAACCGTCCAAACCAGGCACCAATTGGTCAGCCATACTAAAACAAAATAAAAAAGGGTGATAAATAGGAGATAAATATTTATGCTTTCAGACACTACGTATTAAAAGCAATTTTCTAATAAGTAAAAACCAACATTTTAGAATCCTTCAATACGCTGCTTACCAAACTCCTGCAAGACAAACGAGCAATGCTCTCCTGATCCTTTGTCCTCACAGGCGATAGTGTGTCAGAAAAAAGAATTTTCTCCTAAAGGTAGGAAATGTTAAAACAAACAAGCTGTGTGTGTAATGGGGATATTTTTACAACTAAAAAAAAAACTTTTAAATTTTGATTAATATTTTTAAGATTTTTTTGTTGATTGGACACAATGGGGGCAGTGGAGTCCATGCACAGTGACTTGTGGTCAAGGAAGTCAGCAAAGAACAAGATCCTGCAGTTCGGCGAAACGAGCATGGATGTGTAGAGGTGGCAACATAGAATACCAGCTGTGTTCAACAGCAGAATGCCCAGGTAAAATATGCAATCAATTTTACCCTTTTTGCATAGCCACTATTATGCGCTTAAGTACTCGCATATTGACTCGCAAAAACAAAGTTAACACGCATAACGTCATAGGCGTGTTACCTGCTGTAGAAGGGTGGTTGTTACTCGCATTATGCGAGTAAAGAATAGTATGGTGAAAGTACCGTTCCACTTATAAGAGCCTAATCTTTTTCGAGTATTATTTTTACAGTTTTTGATTGGTAATAGCAACATAAAGTATCAGAACTTATATTGTAAACATGATTTACAACATTATGCCAAAATAAACTCAATGTTGATACGCGCATAAACCAATGACCATGCAAAATAAGGCTCACTATTTGCATTAACTTTTTGTAATGTCTTATTTATTTATTGCTAATCAGTAATGGGTGTTTGGGTAATGAGCCAAGTCTGGCCCAAATTTCTTATTGGTATGCCATGCTGTGGGACCAGACACACATAAGTTATAGGCCTAAATCAATTCATAGACCAGTTTTATATAACATAAACTTGTAGAATTGCATGCTAAAAGTATATAAATGGCAATAAGATAACATAGAACAGTTAGTTCTTAAAAATATAGCTTTGGGTGCTTAATATTGTTGTAACATTTCAGTTTGGAGTGCTTGGGGGTCATGGAGTAGTTGTAGAGCTACTAGAAATTGTGGGTCAGGATTGAAAAATCGTACAAGAATTTGCCAAACTGAAGTGCCACAACATGCGAACCTTTGTGTTGGCAACAAAACACAAGCAGTTGACTGTAATTTGCCATCATGTACAGGTTAGTTTAATGCTATATTGGTTTGAGATTACCATTAAACGTTACATGCCATATATTTAAAAATTATATTTGATTAGTTCCAATTCGATTGAGCAACAAAACACATGGATACGTTTCAATTTATGACAACAGCAACATGTATAAACCCGAGTGGCGACATGTATGTCAGGTAAGAAAATATTGAGTTTTTTGGTTTGGATGAAAGTAAACAAAATTAATTTGCAGGGTGAAGCAGCTTCAGAAGATGGTTTTCTTATGTTGAGAAAACAGACTAGAAAAGCAGTTTGCAGAAATCTTGGATTATATTTTGTAGGACTAGAAAACAACATTGAAAAGACAACAACAGAGGTAAAACGTGAACTAGTTTTAACTTATGTTCAACTGATCTATTTTAGGGATATTTCAAACCAACTTCATGTAATGAAAATTTACATTATCCAATGCTATGTGAGCATGAGGAATGGAAACTTCAACCTCCTTGCATTCATCTGTATACAACATGCACAGGTGAGTGTTTTATTATCTTCGGCAATGTGGTATAGTGGTTAGCGCGCCTGCTTGTAACCCAGAAGTAATGGGTTCAAGGCTGGACGCTGCTACCATTGTGGGCGTATGTGTCCTTGGGCAAAACACCTAATGGCAATTGCTCCAACCCAGTGGTCACTAATGGGTTGTCCAAATTATCAGCCATACATAAAAAAAATAAAAAAATCCACCAAAAAATATTCACCCACAAAGTAACATATATGGTAACTCGTAAGCTGGCTCGAGGTGTATGAACATCCACAAGGTGTATGTGTTAAACTTGTGTGATAACGACTGTCGTTTTCCGGCTGCTGGAGAATAAAGTAAGTTACATTCATATATCTATGTAAATTGCATTTACCCGATATTACTTTACAGAGATAAAATTATACAACAAACCAGCTAATATGATCACATGGAATTTGGTTGATGGTTACTGCAAAGCAGAAGGTAGAAGAATATGTTCTTATGAAGAAATATTTCCTGATGCATCTACTAACTCTTATACCCCCCTGGTCAGTGGTGTGCTTCCTGGTGATCATTGGGCTCCAGTCAGGTAGGAATGAATAATTGTACCTAATTTTTACCTACATGGCAGGGAAACGACTGTTGTTATAAAACTGTGTTCTGCTTCATACATCATATACCTGCTTTTTTTTGTTATGTGTGGCTGACAGTTTAGATAACCCATAAGGGAGAAATGAGCTGGAACAATTGTTGTTATGTAAGTGTCTTGCCCAAGTGCTTATAAGTTCACAATAGTAGCGAATGTCGAGATCTACAACCTTTTGCCTGTAGGCATGCGCCATTACCGCTGTGCCATGAGGCATGGGAAATGGCCTTGACTAGTAATTTGAATATACCTATATTATATCAATATACTAAAGGTTTTAAATTAACGGTAGCTTTAAAGATCAATGTGTTGTTCTAGTAAATTTATATCTTTTATAATTTAAAACACCTTGTACACATTTGCCCATATATTAAATATAAATCAGAGCACATCGTTTTAGGTAGTAAACACATGTTGAATTTTCCTTTTTTTAATCCTGCGCTGTAGCACAGTTGGTTAGTGCGTCTGCCTCTGACCCAGAGGTAATGGGTTCAAGGCTCATCGCTGCTACCATTGTTGAAGTATGTGTCTTTGGCCAAGACGGCAATTGCCCTAACCCAGTGGTTACTAATGGGTTAAAAATTGTCAGCCACACATTAAAAAAGAGAAAAAATTCCCCAAAAATAATCACCCACAAAGTAACATATATACTTGGTAACTAGTAAGCTGGCTTGCGGTGTATGAAACAAAACACGCGTGTTATCACGACCGTCCTTTTCCAGTCATGAGAGGATAAAAGTAAGTTCCATTGATTCATATAATCAAACAGTCGTTTTATTCAGTAATGAGGAAAATGAGTGGGCCCAAATTGGAGATGATAATAATCGAACTGGTTGGATTTATAGCCAACATTTTGGCTTTCCATATTGGGGTTCAACGAAAGTTGTATACAACTTCAAAGGAAACTACTTCTGTTGCAGATGATTGAACTAAATTAAAGCTATATTGCAAATCATGTTGCTTATTAGCTCGTGTTTTACTTCCCTTTTACAACATTTAAATAAAAGTTATTATATTTTATTGTTCGCTGTGAACTGTAATTTTTGTAATCCTTATGTTTACCCCTGCCGTTTATTACTCATTAATTATTAAACAGGGTAATAAGATCTTTTTTGTTAGCACGTAGGGTCGTGGGCTATGTGGGACAATGACAAGATATATGTTTGACAAAGTTGTTGTTACGAACTAGAACTGTTATAGCTTAGCCATGGATACCTAAACATATTAGGTGTCTATGGTTAAATGCTTATATCCTACAGGATATTAGATGGTTCTGACGTTGGTTCCGGTTACCATGCAACGTCGTAAAAAAATAGCTTTACCAACAGTGCAACAATACTACATAGTCCGGTAGTAAGCTATTACAGACCTACAGAACTGTGCCGTTTGGGCAGTATTTTCTCGTCTCATTTAAAATACCCTTTTTGCATGGTCACTTTTATGCGCGTATTAACATTGAATTAGCTTATTTTAGCGCAATATTGTTAAATCTATTTTTAAATAAGTTCTGATACTTTATGGTGCTATTACCAACTAAAAACTGTAAAAACAATACCCAAAAAAGATAAGGCTCTTAAAAGTGAAACTTTATACCACCATACTTTTCTTTACTGGCATAAAGCGAGTAACAACCAACGTTCTACAGCAGTTGATGGGCTTATGACATTATGCGTGTTAACTTTGTTTTTGCGAGTAAATCTGCGATCACTTACCCGCATAAAAGTGACCATGCAAAAAGGGTAATAGTAAACAAAGAACATTTAACGAATTATAAAACCGTATATCCTCTCGACTTCCATACCCCATAGACCGTTGTTAATCGTTTAAAACATGATCAGGGTGTTTGGATATTATGTGCTGAATGTGTCCCGTATTTCCCCACCCTACTATATACCAGGTTTAACACGCACATTTTGGTGGATCTTGCATAGGTAAAGTTTCCTTTTCACAAAATGGTCACCGGACGTATTTTAGTTACCTACCGGGCGTGTTTTGATTTGTTTTTACCGGGCCCCAGCGTGTTTTAGTACGACCTCTCAGGTGGTGTATAATATTGCTGATAACTGCATAATGCATATACGTTTCTGGGAAATTCCCTTGCTTGAAAAAATTACAAAACACTTCCCGGCGGGTAGATACTAAATCATGTGTGTTATAACTCTCAGGTATAAATTGTGTATTGTACCCTCGGGCATATTCTGTTGTGTTATGCGTGAGAGTTATATATATTCAATAGAATATGCCTGAGAATTATATATACGCAACAGAATATGCCTAAGAGTTGAATATAAAAAAATATGTATCAGGTTACACGTTAGTATCCACCACGACGGCGATAAGCGATTATCAAAGTCCGTTTATGAAAGGCAATTAAGGCAGCTATTTTTGTAGTTTATACAGTAAACATAAAGTCGGGTGTATTTACTTCGCCACAGGCTACCGATGTCCAAACAAACAATATGAATTAATCTAGTTTTTATTTGATTACCTCTTACACAGGCCTAGTTACTGATTAATCACTTGACCTAATACGTTAAAAGTAGTGAACTTTGCTCTCAGATGTCCCCAACAACCTTTGGTATCTCAGCAACAGCAAATATTGAAGGCAATTTTCTCTGACTGTGTACAATTAATATTGCGCGGTTTATAAAGCAGCCACAAACTTATGACCTGCACTCGTTTTACAATACAGATTCTTTAGAAGCTTTTGAATTGTGGTTGCAATGGACAAAACATTTGATGCTGAATTTAAACTACCGGACCTACCAATTTCGACATTAGAAAACACAATATCTAAATATTTAGATTCTGTAAGGGCAGGTTAGAAGACTTTATACTGTATCTAAGTAAAATTGTAAAAAGTTTTTTTTTCTCTAGTTGCAAGTGATGAAGAGTTTGAAAACACGAAGAAAATTTGTGAAGATTTTCTTGATGGTGAAGGAGTAAAACTTCATGAAAAATTACAAGAGCATGCAAAAAGTATTTCCAGCATAAAATTCTTTCTAATTTAAAAATCCAGTTTATATAAATTAAAGAGTAAAGACATAATGCCACTAATTAAAATAAAGCAATTATTAATTTAATTTTGCAACATTAACGAAACATAATTTAAATGTGGAATTTATATTTTTACATGAAATAAGCATGCCTTTTATGAGAAATATATTTTAGTATTAAGGTATGTTATTTAGTATGATTATTCTGTTTGTCCAGTGACTTTGGGCTACAACTGACAATTAGAGATAACTTCCTTTGCAGCCCAACGAAACTGGCTTGAAAAATGGTGGTTGGACAAAGCTTACTTGGAACTTCGGTTTCCATTGCCCTACATGAACTTCGCTGGATGTGCGACATATCAGGATTATTTTTGGCCATTGAAAGAAGGCACACAGGTGGTGACCTGTGAAAAATTATTAACTACAGCCTATCACATTTTGGAAAAAAATTTGGAAAAATCCCACATTTTTTGTTGGAATTTTTTTTGGAAAATTAATACATTTTGGAAAGAATGAAAAGGTTTTTTTTTGCATTTTAGCTATATTTTACTTCTGTACATGCATTTGCCAGTTTTAGAATAACTTATATATATAACACTACTATCTTAAACCAATACTCTGTGATAAATTTTTCTTCCAGCTAACTAGAATGGCTTTCAGTCTTCATATTGTTGCAACATTTTGGCAACTTTTACGAAACCAGCAATTGCCCCCTCATAAAAGTGGTGCAGGTCAAACTCTCTCCATGGATCAACTGCGGTTAGTCTATTAATCGCAGCATGTTAATCTAAACAAAAAAATGAGCTCAACTTTTAGATAAAGAAGATATAAATAAAAAAAAAAAAAGCAAATTTTTAATGGCCTAAAAATTTAAAACTCACAATCTTCTCTCATTTCGTGTTTACCTTTTGGGTATATGTATAATATTTATTGATTTTGAAAACCCAGGACAGCATTCAACACTTGTCGCATTCCTCACCGTGGCATGGATGAACTTGCCAACCATTTTAAACCTCGCTCGGATGGTTACACCCCCTCACACACAGTTGTCATCTGCAGAGGCTACTTCTTTAAATTAAACTTGATTAATCCAAAATCAGGTACAATATTAACTAAAAAATGTTAACACTAGACAATTTTTTTGAATATATATATTATAACTTATTTTACCTGCAAATATTTTCTATATAAATTGCTAAATTATTAACTATTCCTGGTACATTTCATTTTCTAGATCAACATTTTGTTTGAACTTGACATATGATATGTAGTATGAGATAAAAATGACCTACCAGTAAAATCATTAAATATTGGTGATACTATACAGGCGTACATTTTGAGATTCTATCATGTTTTTAAGTTTTTTTTTCAAATGTTTCTTTATTTATAGACAATCTGAAACTATGTAAGTTTTTTTTTTTCTTTGCAGAGAAGCCATATACACCCCCTCAAATTGAGAAAGCTTTACAAAACATTAAAGACAAATGTGTAGCTCGTGATGACGCAGCTGATGGTGTAGCCGCACTCACCGCACTTGATCGTGACCGCTGGGCAGACATACGAAATCACTTGATAGATTTAAGTGAAATAAACCAGAAGAATTTGTATGAGATCGAGTCTGCAATTCATGTTGTATCCATGGATGAAGAAATAGTGGGGCAAGTGAGGCAGTAAACAAATTATTTTAACTTACATATTTTGTTTGTATATAAATGAACGAATGTAACTTGCTTTATTCTCCTGTAGTCGGCAAACGACAGTCGTTATAACACTGGCTAATAATTCGTACAACACATTATTGACCACTTGGTTTAAGCAACTGCCGTGTTTTCGAAGTTACTTTCACGTAAACATCGAAGTTACTTAACATATTTTGCAAAGAAGAATTGAGATAAATCTTTTTGAGTATTTTCGAAGCGAAATAAAATTTTTGATTTATACTTTTACCTGAAATATCAACAACTTCCTAATTTAAACAATATTTTAAATTCTCATAATGCCATTTTTTTAGAAATTTTATATTGAAAATACTAACTTTTATAATTAGCCACAGGAAAGAAATGTAAAATTTAAATATTCTTAATATTTCCAGACGGACACAGACATTCTAAGAAATGGTTTCAGTGGTAATCCCACCCAGAGATGGAGGGATAAATGCTTTAATGAGATTTGGGGAGCCAACGGTTCCTACTCCAGCAGTTGTGAACATAGTGCAATGGATGGGATGGTTATGGTTTTGTTTGTTGAATTCACTATGAGTGTGTTGAAGCCGTGTAATGGTGTGTGGATGGGATCTGCAGATTGTGGTAAGCTGTATGCAGTGTCTACATTGTATTTGACCAGTGATGTTGCAAAGTGGTCAGCGCGCCTGCCTGTAACCAAGAAGCTATGAGTTAAAGGCTTGTCGTCGGTACCATTGTGGGCACATGTGTCGTTGAGAAAGACACTTAATGACAATTGCTCCAACCCATTGGCCATTAATGGATTGTTTAAATTATCAGGCCTACATAAAAAAATCACAAAGTAGCATACATGGTAACTCATAAGACACCCGTGTTATAGGAGGATAAAGCATATGTATGATATAATAAAGCACATAGGTACCAAACCTAGGGTGGCAGGGTAGGTGAATTTACCCTGGATTCAATTAAAGTCGGTGAACATTACAATCAATAAGTTGGATTTTTTTCACAAAATTGTTTGTCTAACTATCCGTGCCTCCCCTTGTGTTTTAGCGCTTATTTTAACAGCATTTATTTTAATAGTCAAATCTTTGTGTCTTAAAAACGAATACTTGAAAGCAAACTAAATTATCTACAAGTTATATGTCTGAAATTGTCGGCAACAACACGAAACTAGCATGCAGGTTGTACAATATAACTAATTATTTCTGACAAAGCCTAACAATATTTTTATATCATTTTTGACAAATTGACAATTTTTTTATTATTTCAAGCTGAATTTCCAAAACCTGAAGAACTAGAGTTCCGCTTGGATGAGCAAGTTTATGATGCAATAGAAGAAGGAAAGAAAGTGCATCAAACTTTTGATGAGGATTTGCAACTTATTGTTCCATCTTTTACAAAATTTGGCAAACTAGAACTCAAGAAGCTGAAGGTATGTACGTATATCTATTTCTGTGCACTAACTGTTTTATGTTTTGTTGTTCCATCATGACCCAATCTTTAGGTCAATCCTCTTTAAAGCCGACTTCCCCTATTGTACGGGTTGTGTCTTTAGCCACACTTTTGTTTCTATTAGAACTTAAACTTAATTAAAATAAATGGTTTGTTTGTCTGCTGGATGTAGCGCCCCCCCTATTTTCCTTCAACTAAATGTAAATATGTTTTAACTGTAAGTGTGTTTTAACAACTGTTGTTTTGTCGCTATCCTGTCTTTTCGTTAAAATGTTCCTAAATCTTAGCTACCGTAATCAAAGGGACGAATAACGGTATTATTGATTATATTATTATGTAATAATATTTAATCAGTAATTATATTTGTGGTGTTAAAAATTGGTAGTTTTGCGACACTTTCTAATGAGAAGGGTCCTCATGCTAGGCACATCTGAAGTTTGGGCCAGTGTTCTACTGCACAGACCTCACTAGATTTTTTCTGTGGCGTTTTTTAAGGTTCTGGTATACTTACGTCATGCCTTTTTTCATACAGATTGTCCCAGACGTTTTCATTCAAATCTGCATTCAACTTGCTTACATAAGACTGCATGGAAAACCAGCAGCCACTTACGAAACTGCAACTACAAGAAAGTTTGTCTTTAAAACTAATATTACATTTCATGCCTATTCCTACATAACAAAAACTGGTTTTAAGAAATACCCAAATTAAAAATTTTTCGATAAAATCAAATGACACAGCTGTTTTAAATGGACACAAAACAGCAGTTGAATTTGTATGTGCCGTATAACTTAGGCCACAAACCCTACAGCAGCGGTTTTAGTTGCGTATAATGTATGTAACTTTTTTATCCTCAGGTTGCAGGTCAATGTCAGTTATTATAACACAGGTGTTCTGTTTCATACACCTCATGCTTGCTTACAAGTTACCACATATGTAACTCTGTGGGCAATGATTTTTTTAATCTATAATTTTTTTTATACTATTTAGACAACCTTTTACCTTAGAGCAATTGACATTAAAATTCTTGCCCAAGGTGCATACGTTCAGAAAAAATTTAATAGCATATTTAAATCTCAGGTACTTTCATGGGCGAACAGAGACGTGTAGAACCTGCACCCCTGAACTTGAAGCTTTCTGCAAAGCAGCTAAAAGCAGTGATAACAATAACAACCCTGTTGTTATTGAGTTGTTGCGCGCAGCTCATGATAAAGGCTTGGCCCTCATGCGGGCAAGTAGTGATGGGAAAGGTTGTGATCGCCATCTTTTTGCTCTTGCTATTGTAGCGAAGGTTAGTGGAAATATCATACACTTCTATATACAAGTTATAGTAGAGTGGGGAAGATGGGACATCATTTCGATCTATTTTCTCTTCTCATTTGATAGTAAACAAAGAAACATTTAAAAAATTTTTAATCTGTATCCTTACGTCTTTTATAGCCTGTTGTTAATTGTTGAAAACACGATCAGGACATTTGGATATTATATGCTAAAGGTGTCCCATCTTCTCCCACAATACTATATGTAACTTTGTGTCTTTGTGGATGTATAGTTTGGGATTTTTTTCTGTTTTTCTAATAATTTGAATAACCCAAAAGAACCGCTAGGTTAAGCAATTGACGTTAAGTTTCTTTCGAGAATACATTCGCCCACAATGATGGCGGTTTCAAGCCTTGAACCTTCAAGCCTTATCCGGTTTCAAGCCTTATCCTCTGGTCTAGACTCTCGTTCTCTAACAACTGTGCCCATGTTACAAAATGTTTTTGTTTTAGCATAAGTTGTATTCACTGTCACTAATATTATATTTTATTTGATGTATTATTCTCCAGGAGCAAGGGTTGTCCCTACCTGCTTTATTCACTGATCCGATGTTTGAGAAAAGTGGTGGAAATGGAAAATTTATTCTTTCAACAAGTTTTGTTGGATATTTCAACGTAAGGAATATTTGCATGCAGTGTGTAAAGATGGTTATTATAAATAGACATGGGTATTTTGCTTGTATATTTCCAATATGTCTGGCGCTGTACAACAGTTAGTTAGCACGCTACTTTCTAACCAATAGGTAATGGGTTCAAGCCTCGCCGTTTCTACTATTGTGTAGGTGTATGTTTCCTTGGGCAAGACATCTAACGGCAATGGCTTAAACCCAGTGGTCACTAATGGGTTTTCCAAATTATCAGCCGCACAAAAACAAAGAAAAAATTTAAACAAATGTAATTGCCCCCAAAGTTACATACTTGGTCCCTTGTAAGCTGACACGAGGTGTATGAACACCAGTGTTATAACCTTTGTCATTTACCGGCCACAAGAAGATAAAGTGATAAAGGTCCATAGACCGTTGTTAATTGTTTAAAACACGAACACGTTTGGATATTATATTTGGATAATATAAGTAAGTTACATTCATTCATTCAATATATAACAGTTGGGATAATGTATGTATTATAACCACAACTTCTGTACCACTGGATTAAATATAGAAGTTTGTGTGGTGTTGGAAGATAAATACTGTTAGCTTATAATAAATTACTGTGGGGGTAAGATGGGACACCTTTAACACTTAATATCTAAATATCCTGATCAAGTTTTAAACGATTAACAACGGTCTATGGAAGTCGTGGGAATACGTTTTTTTTTTTTAATGTTCTTTATTAACTACCAAATGGGACGAGAAAATAGAATGAAAAGGTGTCCCATCTTCCCCCACCCTACATATTTTCCAAGGTTGATATTTTCTAATCGTGTTTTTACAATGAAGTCTGTTAGAGTTGTAAGGATACGTTAAATAATTATGTAAATATTTTTTTACTACAAAACGGACAAAAAAATGAAAATTCGCACCGTCTTAACCCAACCTAGAACCTATTATAGTTTGGTGGGGGAAGATGGGACACCTTTTTAATCTATTTTCCCTTCTAATTCGGTAGAAAACAAAGAAGATTTAAACATAAAACTATATCCTTGCGACTTCCATAGACCGTTGTTATTAATAGTTTAAAATACCATCAGGATATTTAAGAATTATGTGCTAAAGTTGTCCCATCTTCCCCTGTAGTATTATATATATTAACATCTAAAATTGCCAATACCCCACTACAGTGCAGTGGGGGTGTGCCGCCGATGGTGGACAATGGATACGGAATCTTTTACCGCGTAAACGACCACAAGCTACCTTACGTCGTTACCACCTGGAAACATTGTGACGTCACAAACAACAAACTTTTCGCCGCAGAACTTGAAAAGGCGTTTGTCGATGTTTTCAAAATGTTTGAGTCAAAATCGCAACTTTAATGAGGAAAAACACCATTTTTGCCGATTTGTTTTAACTATTACAATGCAAGACCGCTCTAAACATAAACCTCGAATTTGTGTTGTGGTGTAAAATATTTTTCTGCGACCCTAAACCTCGTACTAATGTTTAAAGTTTATTTTAATTTGTGCTGACATTAAAACGTATTTGTGCCATTTTTAATTGAATTTATATAACCAGTCTTTCTGTGACCTAAACCTCGAATTAATGTTTGAAGTGTACTTTAATTTGTGCTCAGCCTACTTTGAAAAGTAATTGTACTATTTTTGATTGAATTTACTTCGTGTGACCAGTCTTTAACTGTATGGAAAATCGCTGAAGCATTGAACGACGTTAACGCAATATAATTATACTTTGTGCTCCGTCATGCCTGTACAATGTTTTGTTCAACGCAATGGCCTGGCGTAGTTTATTTATAACTCACTTGCTTTTCACAGCAATTCCGATTTCGACCTTTGCTTGCTACAAAAAACATAATAAAACGGCAAGGTGTTTTGTTTCAGGAACTGAAACCCAATCAGCGAATAGGATACACATGTGATGTAACGTGATTTTATACAAAAAATGTTTGGTAAAACTCAAAACACAACTACAAAATGATTTCCTATTAAAAAGATTATACAGAACACCAAATTTTCATTTTTTTTGTCTTGTTATATAGCCTACCCGTATTTTATATACATAGTTGGATGTCTTTTAAAAAAAGGCAAGAATATATATCAGTCACTGGTATAGCTTGTTTATATGAAAGACTTTCATGTTATTATATATGTGTTGTACATCTTTTGCGTTGTGTACGTCACAATGAATTTAAAAATTGTTGTTGCGTTTGCCCCTGTTTCCAGTTGCAGTCAACTATGTAACTGCTACCTTTGTCTTGGAAACCGGGAGCTTGTGTTATAGCAACGGTTCACGGTTGGTAGCTTGGCCATATTATATGACCACATATTGTTTAAAACGATTCAGCAAAAAGCGTGATTTGTACGGGCATAGCCTAGGCCATGGTAAGTGTAAAAATAACTGCGGTAATGTCGGGATTTCCACTGAGGAAAAATAGTTTTTACTTCGAATTTATTATTTTCGCTTACAGGCGTCTGCGCTTGAGCGAAATTCAATGATTTTACAGTCATGTGAGCGCAGTGTACTGAGAAAGGGTTTTAGTAGCAGCTACTGAGGATGCGTTGATACTATGTAGAAAAACATGGTCGCCTATGACGTAGGTCAGCAGATGACGCATTTCAACATCCTACTGCCTACTGCGATATTGCAATATTTTAGTTTCTAAACAAGGAAGCATACCTAACAGTGGAACCATTATCAGTAAGAATATATAACGAAGGTGGTAGCCTATATTCCTCTTACAAACTGTACATCGTAGGTGGAGAAACGCCTAATAGTTATAAAGTTTCTAACGTCACGACATAGTAGTAGTGTGGAGGAAGACAAGACACCTTTTCATTCTGTTTTCCTATCCATTCAAGAAATTATGAAACCGTATGTTCACGACTCCCATAGATTGTTGTTATTAGTTTAAAGCATAATCAAGATATTTGGATATTATGTGCTAATGGTGTCCCGTCTTCCCACATTCTACTATATAGCAGTCTTTACGTTTTAGAACTTAGAATGAACGTAGAACGGATATTTACGAAAGACTATATCAGGTTTTATTATATAGTAAGGTGGGGGAATATGGGACACCTTTATCACATAATGTTTAAATATTCTGATCGTGTTTTAAACAATTAACAACGGTTTATGGGAGTCGTGAAGACACAGTTTTATAATTTGTTGAATTTTCTCTGTTTTCTACTAAATAAGACAAGAAAAGAGAATAAACATATGTCCCATCTTCCCCCACCTTACTATATCAGTTTTGTACATCACATTTTAATATATTAGTGTCGTTTTACTAGTGTATAAATGAAAATGATTGCTGCTTACATTGTTACACAAACGTATTAACGAAGCTGTGTCTGTATTCTTACACGCTTGCATGTACTGTCGTCACCGCACGGATGCAAGTGATTAAAAACACGTGATTGCACAATCAGACAGCTATAATTGATTGCGTATTTACCCAAGCAGTCTTTTACGTTTACAAAGCAATTTTTAAACGTGGAATCATGGTTTTTTTAAGTGACACATTTCCGGGCCATTTTGTTGCACCACCATGATTTGCAAAAAGCAATGAGCCAGTGTACACCTGATTCGCTGCGTTCGATTTTTATGACGCAAGTAGCGTTGCCAGACAACAGCATGACGGCTGCAGAGATATCCATGCAGTACGTGTTGGCTTGGTTTATTTTAGAACACAGTTTCCTCTTCCATTCATTATAATGGACACTATTGCGTAACAAATACAAATCTAAATGGCCGGGCAATATTATCAAAACAGATTGTTATGGGGTATATGAAACAGAATTAAGTACACCAGTTTAGTCTTAGGTCTGGCATATTAGTCAGCATTGGTAAAAGGAACTTGCAGTTTAAATGTCCTATTGGATGTCTGTGTTTTTCTACTAAACGAGACTTCGTCTTTTGTTCTCAAACAAAGGCAAGAAACAGTGGTGTCTCGTATGGACTGAATATTTACTTTTGCTTTATGAGGGTATAAGCTGTCTTTTATTTAAAAGGTCGAGACCATAGCTATGTTCATAGGGTTAGGGTTTCATGCGCTTACAATTTTAAATACTTTATTTACTCTATAATATAGATTGAGATAGGTAGAATTTGTGCTACCATTTTAATTGTAGTAAAATCAAAAGATAGAAAATGGTTGTCGAGGTAGCTGATACTGGCAAGAAGGAAAAGGAAATGCCTTTACCTGGAACATTCTTTGAACAAAGACAACAAGCACCGGTTAGTTATTTCCACGTTGGTTATTTCTTATTAGAAAGTCGTTTCCAAAAAATGCTAATTTTATCGATTTTCGAGCGATATATTTTATGTGTGCTTTTGACATGTCGTTTTGCTGTAAAACACGCATTTTTGTTGTTTTTAATTATTATTTTTTCGTTATCGAAGAGATATGTAAATATATTTGATACTAGGCCTATAGTTTAAATGTCAACATCGTGGAAATTTACGTTTGTACTTTTAATATAAAAAGCGATATCGATTCGCGCCACATTTTATAAAAAATAGTAGGTTGGGGAAAGACGGGACACAGTTAGCACATAGTATTCCAATATCCTGATCGTGTTTTAAACGATTAACAACGGTCTGTGGGAGTCGTGAGGATGCGGTTAAATAATTCTTTGAATTTTGTTTGTTTACTAC
Organism: Ciona robusta; assembly: GCF_009617815.1. Lineage (NCBI taxonomy): Eukaryota > Metazoa > Chordata > Ascidiacea > Phlebobranchia > Cionidae > Ciona > Ciona robusta. The sequence goes on from NW_028323109.1 coordinate 24,927, forward strand.
TAAACGGGACGAGAAAGTAGAATGGAAAGGTGTTCCATCTTACCCCACCCGACTAAATGTTCTAAGTGTTTGCGTCTTAATAAAAAATGTCTGCTTTTGTAACAGCATATTTCACCAGTTCCTTTGGTTTTGAATTTATTTATGAAATCCTATATAACATTTGCTGCCTATATGCTTGTAAATACAATTATATTATTCATATTATACAGGGTTACGTTCCAATCAGCCGACCAAGGAAGCGCGGCCGATGTGCATGTTACTTGTTCCTTGTCCTTACAATTTGTTGTTTTTTGGCAACATCAATTTACTTCGGGATAAAATCGAGCCGACTTCACCATGCATTGAAACACCAACGAGCAATGATGTGCCCACCAATGAGAGTGAGTTTTTATTTATTTACTTTTAGGGCGATTTAGGACAGTTTTTGGTTTGTGATTTTGCGTTTTCCTTCTTTGTCTTAGTAAATTTTAAGCAACATTTCTTTCAGTTTTAGATTCTTATTTGCAATCGTCCAAGATTCTTTGTCGTAAAAGTGTGTTAACAATTAACATTTATACAATCTGTTTAATAAGTACATAACATTGTGTTTATTGTTTGTTCACCGTGGTATTTGGTGCAAACGTTAACAATATAGGCTATCAGGCGTGACCAGTTTGGCATTTATTATATGTTACTTTGAATTAATCACCATGAATCATGCAGCCCGATGACGTATACGCGTATTAACTAGCGCTGTAGCTAATACTTTATAGCTTTATATCCCGTGTTTTATATTTCTAATCAACGTATATTTCTATATTCACTGTCGTCCGCACCGTGACGCAGTAGTTGGCGCACCTGTCTTTATAGACAACAGAATAAAGCTGGAGCTTATTATAGGCTTGACGCTGCTACCATTGTTGTCATGTGTGTCATTATGCAAAACACAAGGCACTTACTTCGACCCAATGGATCGCGTACGGGTTGCCAGCAATACATTAAACAGTACTTTAGAATAATAAAAATAAAATGTCGTTTTTGTGCTGGTAACTCGTGAGCTGGCACCAGGTGTACGAAATAGAACATGCTTCGCTACGCCAAAAGATAAATAAGTTACACTTATTCATTCACGCACTAGAATGACTAGATATTGTAATACCCATAACTGTCGCCTCATGAGCCGAATGTCATATTGTAGGGTGGGGGAAGACGGGATACCTTTAGCACATAATATTTAAACATCCTTATGTTTTAAAAACTACCAACGGTCTATTGCAGTCGTGAGGATATGGTTAAATACCTTTTGAATGTTCTTTGTTTTGCGTAAACAAATAGGAAAGGGGAAAATAGAGGGAATAGGTGTCCCATTTTCCTCTCCCCTACTAACTTACCACATTTTCCCGTGATCGGCTTTTATAAGTTCTGGGAAATCTTATTTTTTTCTTTTAACCATATATAGATCATGGATCTCTTTCCGAATGGTATGGGTGCCATTGAAGGCAGACACCGTGAAGGTGGATATCAAGGAAATTGGCGGCCATGGCGCCATCACGGTGGTGATCGTGATCATGATGGTGATCGTGATCATGATGGTGATCGTGATCATGATGGCGATCGTGATGAGGATGGTGATCATGACGGAAACGATGGAATGGTAAACTCATATTGTATGCTTTAGTTTAAACAATAAATTGCCAGCGTAGTCGCCATATGTGCTTGCTTCAATATACCTATAGTTACCGGGTTCGATGCTCGATGCTAGTACCGTTGCTAGCGTGTGTGTCATGCTTTTTAACTGTACTAGTAAATCATCAACAAAGTTATATACATGATAACTCGTAAGCGCGCACGTGCTTTTTGGAAAAAGTTACGACACGGAAGAATATATAAAATACCTATAACTCATTCATTTTTGTAGTTTGTTTGCTATTATATTGGTTAGTATATAGTATGGTTAGTATATATTTGTTTTAATTTCTCGTCCCATTTGGTAGTTACAAAGAACGTTCAAAGAATTGAAAAACAAGATTGTTTAAAACACGATTAAGATGTTTGGATATTTTGTGCTGAATGTGTTCCGTCTTTTCCTATCCTACTAAAACCTTGGTTTAGAATATGTTTTTCTGTAGTTGTAATTTTATATTTATTACGTAACATCGAAATGCCAACGACTTATGGTCTGTGTTAGGGCGCCTGACCAGAGTTTGAGCGTTTCGACGCTGCTACCATTGTGGGTGGGTGTCCTTTAAATCCACACAGACGAAAAGTCATAAGCAGGAAAAAGCTATTTTGAACGAAACACTCGTATTATATCTACTGTATAGTACGCTGTCACCCGCAGATAAATAATTTTATTTATTTTTAAATGTTCAATCTACAGAACGCTGAAGGAACACCAGAAATGTGGCAAAAAATGGCAACAAAATTGGCCGAATGCATTAAAGTGGTCGAGGAAGATGCAACCCTTGAAGAGGGAGTAATCACTTTCGATATAAATTCAGAAACCATCACCATTAACCTCGAGTGCGCCAAGTCAGTTATGGCTAAAATCATGAGGAATCTCTGGGCCAGAGGTTTTGGTCAAATCATGAATTAAAGGAACGAGTGAGGAAAACTTTTATGTACATTCGTGCACAATAAACAGCAGCCTTTTATTCTTAATACATTATACTATAGTGATTCATGGTTTTAATTGTAACTTTTTCCAGTTGAAGTGATAAAGACATTCTGTTATATAGGTATCGACTTTTTTCTGATGTAATTTCTATAAGCCTAAAAACAGGGTATATTTTTAGGGCATAAACTTCCCGTTTATTATTTTTGTTTCCTGCATTTAAAATTCACATACAGCTCTTTGTTTTGTAAGTCTGGCATATTTTATTTTCTCTTCTATATGTACATATATCCTACTGGTCACACGCAAGATTGCACTTGTAGTTAAACTTATTCAAGCACACACAACAGCGTTTCTGTAACTTATGATTTCATTTTATAACATTTCAATCCATTTTCAGTTTAAATATCGAATTTAAAAAAAAAACATTACAAATTTAATCAAATGTTTTTATTTTTTCGTCTAAGATTTTATTGGGAATTGTAATACTTTAATTTTAGTTTTTAAACTTATCAGTAATTTCGGTTATTTTGAAAATCGTATTTCTTTGTACAGGTTTAAAATAGGATATTAATTTTTAAACTTAGTGGTTTTGTAAAATGGTGTTTCAAGTGTCTAGTGGGTTCAAAACCCCCAACAAGGACGACGCCTTCAGTAAAGAGGAACTTCCTGAAAATGAAATGTTTCCTGTCGCCATAGATGACACAGCACAAACTCCATCGGTATGCAAACATACATTTGCTTTCTTTGGCGTGTTTGGTTATTTTTTCCCTATTTTTATTGAGTAAATAACCGTATTTTCATTGTTAATGTTGGCATAAGAAAGAAAAATAATATTTTTTTAGGGATGTGTTTGCTCTCAATTTTTTACTTATTTTACTCAAACGGAGTTTTATTGTATAGGTAAAACTGCCCCTCAAAAACGTCAAATTTATAATTTATTTTTTCTGATTAATTTACCTTTGAAGGAAAAATTCGAATTATTTTACAATTTGTACTTAGGCGCCTCCTCTATACGTTGAGGCCCAGACTCGTCCCTGCAGAAAAAGACGCAGTACTTGCAACCTGTTTATCGTGCTCGGGACATTAATTCTCTTGTTCCTGATTGGCTACACAGCTTGGTCATGGTTCAGCGTTCATAAATACAGACGGGAAATGAAGAATCCTTGCATGATGGTAGTAAATAATTAAAAAAAATACTGCCTTTGTTTCTTAAATTAATTATAATAGATTGGGGTAATATGGTGTTTTCATTCTATTTTATTTTTCTATCTTAATAATAAAGAAAGAATAATTACATAATTATAGCTTCCTCGTGACTCTATAAGAAAGCTTTGATAATTGTTATAACAACAATTGTAAGTATGAGCTATACATTAGGTGCTAACGTAATCTGTTTTACCCCACAGTAGCTTTATTAGTTTTATAAGTTTTATGTTTTCAAAAGAAAAAGATTTCCAAATATTTTCAATTGCATACTTAGTGTGTTAAGTTGAAAGTAGTATTTAAAAAAAAAGTTAAAGTATGGTTGGGTAAGATCATCTTTCAAAGATGGAATACCTTTTCATTCTATTTCCCTTACCATTTTGGTAGTAAACAAAGTAAATTAATTATAAAACTGTACCCTCACGACTCCCATAGACCGTTGTTATTTGTTTAAAACACGATCAGAATATTTAGATATTATTTGCTAAATGCATTTCACCCCCGACCCTAATATATATCTTTATGTAAACAAACAAAAATATCGTTGCTGTTATGCGCAATTTTAAACATTAAAGAAATATTTTTCAACAGGACGGTTACAAGAACCCTTTTGGACTCGACAACCGTCCAACCACCACCCCCACCACGCCCACAACAACAACTCTACCCACAACAACTACCACCTTAACATTGAACGGAGGACAAGCGGTAATATTTTGCACAAGTTTTCATATATCATAAACGACGTAAACTATAAGTTACCTTTTTTATTAATTTTATTTGTTACAACGTTCAACGTATAACGTCATGACTGTACGCAGTATACACTATGCGTCGGCTTAATTTTTTCCTATATTTAAACGACAATTTAAAAAAAACAACACTATTTTCATTTTAGTTAAGAAGCTTGTAAGTAGGAATTACCCGCTTTTATTACATATAGTACTCTGGGGGAAGATGGGACACCTTAGCACACAATATACAAATATCGTGATCGGGTTTAAACAATTAGCAACGGTCTAAGGGAGTCGTGAGGATACGGTTTTATAATTCTTTGAATGTTCTTTGTTTACTACCAAATGGAACGAGAAAATAGAATGAAAATGTGTACTATCTCCCCCACCCTACTATACGTATTTGCAAAAATTACCCGTTCTTTTTGTGCATATATAAGCAATTACGAACGAATAATGAGTACATATGTTATAAAATGGGTTCATAGGCCAAGAAATAATCTCTATAAAACGTTTTGTACATCTTATATTTATACAGCGAGTGTACTTTACTTTATAGAACCTCCTGCAGTCGTCCATGAACACCCTCCTAACCACTTGCGTGCGGGAGTTGATAGTCGATACAACAACCGGTGGTTTCACAATTTATGACATCGATCCAGCGTGCCTGAAAAATCTAATGCTGGATTCTTTCAAAGTTTGGTTTTCCAATATATTGGGATGAGAAGTGTATTAATACCAAGCACATACAGATGTATGAAAACTGCACTTTTGTATATAGTATTGCACATTTATATTCGACAAAAATGATGTTTACTTTTTTTGCAACACTTCGAATACCTTTTATCAGTAGTTATTCTAAAATTAAATTTAAATCTAAGACTGTGGGGTAAGATGGATACTGTTTACATAATATGTTTTCTTTTTCTTGAAAACAATTAAAAAAACGTTTTTTGGAGGCTTAAGCATAAGTTTATATAATTTTGCAAAGAATAAAAACAGGAACCATCTTATCCCAACCCAGCACTATATAACAAATAAACATGTTTTCCTATAATTTCTTCCTAACAACAGCTCTTATTTATGTAAAGTACATTTAATTTCATGGAACATCTTTAGAAATCTCTTTTCTGTACTTTCATTTCTACACGTGAGCACATTTTTTCTGTTTTTATCTTTAACAAATTTCAAACGGCCATATAAGGCTTTAAACTCCAATCAGGACATTTGTATATATATAAACACCATGTGAACAACAATTAGACTTGTAAATTCGAACCAGCGGAAAAAATAAATGTATAAAACATACAAGTTTTTGTACTAATTATCCATTTCAAATGCATATATTTTACCTTACAGAACAAAATGATAAATTCTAAACTTTTTTTTAAAAAAGTTTCTTGTAGGTGAAGTTATATGCCGCCACAATATTTGAAACAAACTTACACGTTTTTTTTTTACTTAAAACAGCTGTTTTAGTCCGAGCACTTTGAGTCATAAGAAAATTTGCTTGAGAGCGCCAACTAGCGAGTTAAATTTCGAGAATAATTGTAACATTTATGAAATGTCAACAAAGAATGTATATTGTACTGCGAGTTAGAAAGACATAATATCCCATATTTGCTAACCGTGTTTTACCAACCAACAACGCTAAAGTCGTGAAGGGCACGGAAATAAAATTTTGTAAAAATTCTTTTTTTAAAAAGCATGAAAACATTTTTTCTAGCCGCAACTCGCACATGCGCAGTAGGATTAAAGGCAATCGAACACAGTATGCCATTGTTTGATAAGTATTCAAATTTCTTAAAATAAATTAGGTTAAAAGTATTGTAATATATGAGTAACTGCTTTTAAATATTCAAATATGCCCAATTTAAACAGTTGTTTTGGGCAAATTGTTTTGCATTTAAAGTATACGACCACTCTGACCTTTGCCCCGAAATGTATTTTCTTTCAACCATCAAACACCAACCACACCCCACAGTGGGGTATAGTTCACGCTGTACGGTGGGGTATAGGGCACAGTGACGGTGGGGTAGTGTGTGTATTTTTAGAATAAAAACCCCCGGATTTTAGGTAAATATTGCGAAATGTCGGCGTACATAACTTTCATATACCACCTGTGTTTATAGATTAGTTGTCGACAAGCTGTGTTTTATTCGTTAAGGCGACTGCTATTGTTATAATCTTAGTATTTTACATTTAGTTTTGGTTTAACATATTCAATGTGGTGGGGGAAGATGGGACACTTTGTCAGACGAGACTTATGTTTAGTTTTCTTTTTACGGATCCCTATTTAATGTTAATCAGGAAAATACTGTTACAGAATTGTTCCTCAGTATTATCACGACTTCATAAAACGCGCGTCAAAGCTTTATATTAAAAAATATGTTAATCCGAAACAGTATGTTTTAAAAAAGTAAAAAATTGCGAAATAGTAAGGTGCCAACTTTGAATGCTTGCTAAATCATAATAAAGTTAACAATTTTTTTAGTTTGCAAGTGTGGAGGATTAAACTAGTTTTGTGGCTTCATCAAACAACCGTAAATATTTTGTACAGTTTAATTTTGTCTCATAAAACTAGTTTTAGTTTTGTAAAAAACATAAGAAATAAAAACATGAAAAAAATAGACAGGGGTCAACATGACTTTAATTTGAGATAAAAGCAGCAATAAAATATCGGTTTAAAGTTATAGAGATAAAGTTTACATGGCAAAGAAACTAGCATAGCCTGTTAAACTCGGTAGGTTAACTATAATTTAAAAATACTGCCAATGTAAATCTTTTTCAGTTTAGAGTCCCATCTTCCCCCACAGTGTAGTTTTGTATGTTTTCATTGCCAAACTTCGAAAACAAATTTAATTCAAAAATTTATATCTCAGGAGTTATTCAAATAAGCTACTGGAATAATAGAAAGATAATATTTTGAAAATATAATCAAAATTCAGTCATTTGCACTTTTACTTAATTATGAGAAGTGGCTTGTGCAAAAAACATTGTAGCAATACCCAATTTGTAGCAAAAAGGTTTTTTTCAATCAATTTTCTGTTATCACTAGTCCATAAACATTTGTACGATACAATATTTATCAACTGATGTTTAAACAATTGTTATTTAGAAAACACAGCAGTAGGGCAAGAAAATGAATGTTTAGACTTAATTTTCAAAGTGTACTATTATTTTGGTGTTATTTACGGTATTATTTTGTGTTATTTACATGTATTCCTATTTATAAATACACTTAATAATCAAAATTAACAATGATTATAAACCATCCCATCTTATTCTGTGTGTTTTCGAATTTGTAAAATTTCACTTGTTGTGCGGATCGCTAAATAACTCCTCGTGTGTTTTATTATATTTTATTAAATTGTTGTCAATTAATAAAGGAATGATAGTACTAATTCGTCGTATCACCCAAAAACCGTCATTTATTTTGATCGTGGAAATAAAGTGTCCTATCTTCCCCCACTGTAATATATTAATGACGGACATAATTTGTAGTGTGCAGACAAAACATATATCTCGTTATTGTTCTATTCAATATTTATTTCCTTTTCTAAGAAATGCAGTGCTTTACAATGGTGAATTTGGTCGGTCTTCATATTACCGTAAAGTCAAGTAGTTTGTGCAAATATAAATGCAAGAATGTGAGACAAATATAACGCGTCGATACGCTTCCTTAGTTGCTGCAAATGTTTGAGAGGAAAACTGCAAGTCAAAACAAAAAAATGCTTGTTCTTATTTTTAGTTCTATTTTTTTGCCCCGCTGGAAAAAAAGGAAAAGGAAACACCCTGTTGCTTTTATACACATAGATGTCCCCAAAATAGGTTAAAAAATAATATTTTCTAGCGATTGTTATTCAAGATGGCGTTGTCCATTTTAAAAATACCAAATATAGTCTTTTGGTGGTATGAGGTTGCATAATATGGCATTTGCTGGGGTGGTCTGTCTCAGACCGCCACAACTCGTTCGCGTCAAAAAGCACAAATTCCCTCCCGTCGGTTTGCTCCTTCGTATAGATTGCTTCATTCATTCAAGGGCGGGAACAATTGGCTGTTTTGTTACTGCTACTGTACCCTCAGCAGGTATTTATAAGAGTCGTGCTTTAACCGATGCTCAATTCCGCTTTTCTATGTTGAATTCGTCTGTTGAAATCTTTGTTGCATTAATATTTTTTTAGAGATTTTAGTTTTCATGCTGTATAGGCATACATGTAACCGTATATTGTTACTGTGTTGTACTTTCACTTGGAACAAAGGAATACTGGGTATTTTAAACAAGAGATTTCCTGGACTTTTTCCTGGAATATGATTCAGGTACGTTTAAAATAACGTTTTTTACCTCAATAATTTTTGTTCATTATATTCAGTTCATCAAACCGCTGTCTGTCATCAGCATCGCCTGTATGTTATCATGCACCTTCTTTCCGCCCACAGTCTTCGGTAAGGCGGTTAAATATATTTTGCATATGAAAGCGCTGAGTCTCAGTAAACGGTAATCATTCTTTCTTTTTGCAGGGCTATATAAACCCGATTTTCTATCAGTAAGAGCCGATACAAATTTTACTTTGACGTGTGACAATACGAACAAAACAGAAGTGAGTGCACGGCCTATTAGAGATACGGCCTTATATTTCTTTAGTAGGTCGTTATGAGTGTTATTCGTAACTAAAACATAGAATATTTTGTTTCGTTTTTTTACAGATCCTTTGGAATTTTTTCACCTTGTCACCAGATAGAAGCGTAGAATTTAATTCCACCCAAATTATTGCTGGAGATAAAAAGACAAATATTTCCGTGAGTTTTTATCTACAGTAGGTTGGGGTAAAATGGATCAATTTTGTATTCTCTTTTTTGTCTCATTTGTCTCATTTGGTTTGGTAGTAAACCAAATATATATATAGTAGGGTGAGGGGGTAGATGGAACAACTTTAGCACACAATATCCAAATACCCTGATCATGTTTTAAACAATTAACAGCGGTCTATGGAAGTTGTGAGGATACAGTTTTATGTTTTTTTAAGTGTTCTCTGTTTGCTACCAAATTAGACAAGAAAATACAATAAAACTGTGTCCTATCTTCCCCCACCCTACTATATACAGAATGATAAAACCGTTTTCTTATACAACTCTTAAAAGAGCGTTGTCAGTTGTTAAAAAGCATGCGCCGTCATATACCAACAGTATAAGCCTGGTATAAAGTTTTTGTAATGAGCATTACGATGTTTACTGATTAGGAAATGAAACACGATTAGGTAGGGATATTGTGCTGATGGAACCCATCTTATCTCATACTGCCTAATCTTTTAAAGATCAAAATACATGTGACGGTTTTTGGGTGATACCACGAATTACCACTATTATTCCTTTATAGACTGACAACAATTCAAATAAAGAAAATATGTTAAAATACACGAGGAGTTATTTAACAATTTACTCACCAGCTCCTATAGTTCAAAATCTGTGCTAATTTTGATTAAAATTGAATTTATTAGTACGATTACACGTAAGCAACACGAAATAATATTGTCTTAAAAATTTTATTTTGCACACTACTAGGGTTTTACCATATTTGTGAAACATACCTACGGTATGAGTGCCAACATACCCCTTCCTATATAGTGCATAAAGTTTGTGCATTTTCTTTTCGAACTGCAACTTATTTGTATTATCATATCGTTTTTTAGATCACATGCAAGTTCGTTTTAAATGCGAATGAAGAAGTTACCGAAATGCATTGCTTCGACTTGAATTACAGAGCTATAAAGGTGGCGAACACATAGTTTAAGAATTGCTACGTTTAAAGTATTAGAAGTTTTACAGTAAATACTATATATAGTGGTGTGGGGAGAGATAGGACACATTTCCATTTATATTTTCTCGACCCATTTGGTAGTTAACAAAAAAAACATTCAAAAAATTATCCTTACGGCTCCTGTAGACCGTTGTTAATTGTTTAAACCACGATGTAGATACACTAAAACAATGAAACAGGACTGTTTCTTAATCGGTTTTGTTGATTGTATTACCGGTAGTTGACAAAGTGCTTCTTAAGTATTGAAGCGATTAACATGTTGTGCATTCGTAAGCCTACGCTGTTATGTTTTCTGTTACATTTGTAGAGAAATTTTAAGCACCCGTGCCCGCTGCCCTGTGGTTTTGTAGCAAACTACGAGTGCTCGACAATGGTTGAAGTCCCGCTGAATGTCGGTCGTAAGTTTGAAGTCTGTTTCATATGGAAAGTATTAAAAACAATAGGATATCTAAAATAAAAATAAAGATTGCCCAGTATTGGTAAGGGAAGATAGGAGATCCTTTCTTTCTATTTTCTCATCCCAATTGGTAGCAAACAACGAACATTCAAAGAATTATAAAACCGTATCCTCACAAATACCATGGTTAATTGTTTAAAACATGATCAAGATATTTGGATATTATGTGCTAAAGGTGTTCCATCTTACCCCACAGTTCCACCGCCCGTACCAAACAACTTTCAATGCCTGAGCGAAAATTTCGATTCTCTGCATTGTCGATGGGATGCGAGAGTGGTGCATCAGAAAGAATTTTCTATGTTTACACAAAAAATGCCAACATCCGAGATTTATTTTCAACCTGTTTACAATGATATCAAGTAAGTCTGTACAAAGCCATTAAAAACATTCTGACTCAAACACCACATGATTTCATGACTCAAACACTATGACTCCGCACTGGGAACACTTGTAGGAAACATATTTATAGAAAGCACATTTTACATTAGCTCATATCCGCCATTGAAAAATTCAAGAAAGTTTTAACCTCTAAATCCTAACCCCCAACTCCTAATCTCAAATGCAAAAACTTGCTGGGTTAAATTTAACTTCGAAATAGCTTGTACAGTAGCTTTCTTCTACATGAATACTTATGTCGTTTAAATAACATGGTCTTCATGGTTTAAATACATTTAAATAACATGGTTTAAATAACGTTTTCAAAGAGATATAGATAGAGATTATGTTACGTTATATGGAAAACGAATTCATCTATCCTGATACGTCTTGTGATAAATGAATGAATGAATGAATGAATGAATGTAACTTACTTTATCCTCGCGTGGCCGGAAAACGACAGTCGTTATAACACGGGTTTAACACCTCGTGCCAGCTTACGAGTTACCAAGTATGTTACTTTGTGGGTGATTATTTTTTTTTTTTGGATATTTTTTTTTCATTTTTATGTATGGCTGATAATTTGGACAACCCATTAGTGACCACTGGGTTGGAGCAATTGCCGTTAAGTGTCTTGCTCAAGGACGCATACGCCCACAATGGTAGCAGCGACGAGCCTTGAACCCATTACCTCTGGGTTAGAGGCAGGTGCGCTAACCACTACGCCACGGCGCCGGACAAATATCTCACTACAATACTACATTGGAACATAATACGGTAAATACTTTTGCGTTTCAGCTGGGGCAATGGTACCTACTTCGGTTGTTCCCCACATCGTTCGGAAAGATGGTGCGACATAAATGACACTGAGATAAAGTTACACAAGCTAATCAAATTGCATCCATTTACCTGTCCTTTCACAATAACCTTGGATGTCACAAATGAATTCGGAAAAACAAAAACAGATCTTGATTACATAGGAAGAGGTACGTAAAAAAATCATAATTTTGCTTGTAGCGCATTGAATAAAAGCCGTTATCACTCTACATTGGAATTCTTTAGTTTTTATGTAGCTATGTGAATGAACTGTGTAAAGTTGTAAAATCTCGGGCTAGCCGAGCTTCAACGTAGAGTTCGGCACGAGCGCCGAGTCGGGTACTTAGGACGTCATCAAGGACAAAGTCGGACAAGTACACGATTCTGTTTAGTCGCATACGTAAACTCCTAAAGCGTCGCTAATCAAAATTATCGAGAACACTTGGTTTGCGGTAAAAATAAACTAGTTTCGTTATTTCCGGTGTTGCAAAATGTGAATATACATTAAAAATATATATATTTTAAAATTATTTATAAATGTTCGAGTAGTTTTTATTATTTCAATATAAATAAAGTTAGGGAAATGTGTGCTTTTTATTAAAAGTCAGATACTGAAAACATTGGGCGCTCATAAATTTCATACACGATGAAATTCGATACCAACACATTTGCTGACATTGTGTTTCGTTACTTTCCAGATAGCAAAAACCCCGCGCAGTGGCAAAGTGGTTAGCGTGCCTGCCTGCGACCCAGAGGTAATGGGTTCAAGGCTCGTCACTGCTACAATTGTGGGCGTATGTGTGCTTGGGCGAGACACTTAACGACAATTGCTCCAACCCAGTGGTCACTAATGGGTTGTCCAAATTATTACCCATTCAAAAAAAAAAATTTAAAAAATAATCACCTACTGAATAACATACATGGCAACTCGTAAGCTGGCACAAAGTGTATGAACAACCGTGTTATAACAACTGTCGTTTTGCGGCCAGCTACATTCATTCATTCGTTCAAATTCTCAGCGAATGAATTAAAGAGAAAGCTATGCTGACTAGTCTGGTTATCAAATAGTTGTTTCACTTTTTTTATTTTTATTATTTTCGCTCTTGCGTGCAACATTATAATAGCATGAGGTTCGGGACTCAGCCGAGTATGGAGCGTGAAAAGTAAGCCATGGGACACCAGTTTTGAGCTCGGCTTGGCACTTCCCTATGAATAAGTAAATGTACCTTTTTTATCTTCTTGTGATGATGCAATGGCAGTTGTTTGGAAAGCGATTCTCTTTGTTTATTTAAATGATTAGTCTATTTGGACCATTGTAATGGTACAGTTGTTATGCATGCCCGCATCGACCCTGAATGCTGTGGGTTTAAGGTTTAACAATGTTACCATTGTGGCCTGTGGACCATGACCGTGTTGTCGAAACTCAATCACTCCAACCCAGTAGTCCGTTATGGGGTTATGGGTTAATCGAATTCAGTACATTCCAAACCTTCAATAAAAAAAATAGCACAAAGTTGCAAATGTGACTCATAAGCAGGCATGAGTTGTGTGAACATCCGTGTTATAATGAGTGTCATTGACACGCCACGAGACAATAAAAAAGTTATATTTATATTATTTATGATTAGTTTTAAATTTATAAATGCCTAAAACTTATTACCAGTATCAGTTGATTATCATGGTTTACAATTTTTTTAATAGCAATTCCTCGATCCCCCTTGGCAGTGCTGGCACACAGTAAATATACAAATGATAAAACTGAAGTTGTTTTGATCATTGTAGTCAATATTGCAGAAGATGATGTACAGAAATACTATCGAGAATTATCTTATGAGGTGCATTGTTTTATTACTGTGTTTTGTGATAGTTAGGAACTAAATGAAATAAGATTTTGGCTTTGTATCTAATCAAAGTTTCTATTACTGTGGAACAGTAAATGAATAAATTAACACAAAACAGGCTAAAACAGGGATTGCTAAACTGATATACGAGACATATTGTCGACATGTCGGGCGACTTAGCACAGTTGGTTAGCGCACCTGCCTCTAACCCAGAGGTAATGGGCTTGTTACTGCTACCATTGTGGGCCTATGTGTGTTTTACCCAGACCTCTTACGACAATTGCTTGAACCCAGTTGTCACTAATGGGTTGTTCAAACATAATGAAAAATTGCCCTAAAAAAATCACCCACAAAGTAACATACATGTTAACTTGTAAACTGACAATGTGTATGAACACCTGTGTTATAATGATTGTTGTTTTTACGCCACGCAAAGATAAAGTAAGTTGCATTCATTCATTCATAGCAGTTATTAATTGATTATAAACTATTTGTAACAGGTTGCAGTGAAATACACAAAAACTTCAATTGATGCAACAAACTATCTTTTAAACCAACAAAAAGATGTTTCGGTAAAATAAACTGATTTAATTTTTTATGCAAGTTATGTTATATATGCATGATGACCTGATATCATTAGTAAGTTCTACTATCCAGTACCCAAGTTATGTAATGACTTACAAATTGAAAATCACTGTAAAACAAAATTATATCATTACTTTTGCTTTTAACAAATTCAATTTTGCAAATTGTTTTCTAGATTATTTTTTATAAGGGTTTTTGTTTTCATAATTTTCATTAGATTATTTTTATAATTTAGATTATTTTTCATTATTATACCCCTTGGTATTTTCTTTCATATTAATATTTTTTATAATTCCTACCTGAATAATTATATTGGTATTAGTAAAGGTTCATATAACTTTACAAATTAGGCAATATGTTGGACCTTTATGGGTAAAGTTTGGTTTATTGGTTAGGGAATAATGTTTAGGACCAAACAATTTTTTTTACTTGCAATATTTTGTTAATTCTGTAATTATCTATACACCATATCATTTTAAAAACTTTAAACATACAAAATAATCATACAATTTTTTGTATAGGCTAGTTAAGAAGTACTATGCTAAATACACTTCTATTAATTTTGTATGTAATAATTTATATTTTTTAATTTTCTTTTAATTTTTTTTAGGATTCTGCGTTTTGGGAAGAATGGAAACTTTATCCTGAGGTTGCCTTTTCACATAGAAAGGAGAGTGAAGATTTAGAATATTGGGAAAATGCTAAAATATATAAGCAGCAGGTAACTTATTGCTTGGAGTTTTTATTTAGTTTTTGCTTTTTTAATTCAAAAAAATATCTTAAAAAAATAATATTTAAAAATAATCTTTAAAAAAATGTTTTATGTTTTCTTAAAAATTTTGCGTTTTCCATACGTTTTCTTAAAAAATGTATCTTTCAGGAATACAGTTTAAATAACTTGCAAAATTAGAGTAAATATATAATAAGTATAAACAGTAAACACCCTACCCTACATATATTTTTTTGCTTTTGAAAACATTGTTTTTTATTGCCCCGCTAATGTTTTTTTACCCCAAATCCTGGGGTATAAAAAACAGCACAAAATTTCTAATAAAATTTTAAGTAATAATAGAAATCTTACAATCTTTTTGGACATCAAGGTATGATAAATACTGTTCCTCCAGACTAAAAATATTTTTTTTAGTTTATAACTCAAAAGTTTATACTTTCTGTTTTTTATTACCCCACTTAAATGTATATCTTTTAACAAATTTATCTTAAATATTCACAGCAATTACAGGGTAATATATTCCACATCACCAATGCTTGTCCTAACACAACTGTAGCTGTGCGCGCAAGGCTAAAAGCCACACATTGGAGTTACTGGGCCCAATATGATGTAGGATATGATGTCCCCAAACCTTTATATGGCGGATACACATACAGTAAAACTGTAAAGACATTTCAAGTCATTCCCCCAAGTCCTGAAATATTCATCTTTTGGCTTGATGGTAAGTGTAGTTTTTTACCTGTTTTTAAAGTAGAATATTTTACTGTGGGGTAAGATGGGTACTGTTACCATATATTTTCCCATAAGTCATCCCATATTTCCTTTGCATTTGTAACAATTGCGAATGCCCTGTTACAGTCGTGATGATACGGTTATATAATTAAGTTAATATTCTTTGTTTACTACTAAATAGGACAATAAAAAAGAATGAAAACAGACCGTTCTCTGTTGTCACCTATGACCTACTATATGTACATATAAAATTCATATTCTGGTTTAGATGCGGAAACTGCTGTCTTTCAAAGCATGCCATCCAACAAAAGAGTAATGATCATAATTATGTCAATGGTATGTATTTCAATCTAATAAACCCTTAATGTTTGCAGCTTAAACTTTGAATTTATCACAGTGGAGATGGCAATAACTAAAGTTAGATTACTATGAACAAAATGAGAAAATTGTTAATAAACGTTTGAATACATTATAATGGCTTGACTAACCAAAATATGTTACGGCTTCAGATTAATTCTTTTTTAAATATCCAGAGCTTTCTATTAAACTTCCATACCTTTTATATAAATTCCACATATATATATAAATTTTTATTTTTTTATTAAATATATATATTATATAATTTATATTTTGTTATATTTTATATATATTTTATATTATATTTTATATATATATATATATATTTTTATAAAACAGGTTATATAACAGATATAAACAAGCACACACATAGGCCCCAAACCTGGAGTGGCAACGTAGGCGGGCCACTCCTAGAATTTCTGCACCGGATTATTCAGTAAACAATAGTTGTTTGTTTCATGGATCATAGGTATTTAAAATGATCTTTTCTTGCAGCCATTTCAATTAACATCCAACAAAGCAGACAGCATTAAAATATCTGGAACCTGTCTTAGGTGAGATCCTATATTCTAGTCTGTTGTTGCTACTATTAGGCAAAACATATTATTTATATATATATTTATATATAGTAGGGCGGGGAAAGATGGGACACGTTTAGCACATAGTATCCAAATATTCTGATCGTGTTTTAAACAATTAACAACGGTCTATGGAAGTCAAGAAGATATAGTTTTATAATTCTTTGAATGTTCTTTGTTTACTACTAAATGGGTCAAGGGAATAGAGTTAAAAGGTGTTCCATCTTCCCCCACCCTACTCTATATGTATAGTATACTTAATACTTTCTTTATTTTCCTGTTAATTTATCTATTTTTTAAACAGCATTGAAAGGCATTTAAACCAAACCTGTTCACTTTCTGCTCAATCTATCAACCATATTGGTGTTTCCCAGCCAAGCACAGTGGCTGTTCAAGGTAGATTTTTAAAGCATTGGTATTGTAGGAGTTACTGGAAAAATAATAGAGAATTGGTATTTCTTGGTCTAAATTCTTTTCAGTAAATAAATATATATAGTAGGGTGGGAGAAGATGGGACATCTTTTCACTCTATTTTCTTGTCTAATTTGGTAGTAAATGAGAGAAAAAAATCAAAGACTTATTAAACCGCATCCTCACAACTCCCATGGACCGTTGTTAATTGTTTAAATCACGCTCAGGATATTTGGATATTATGTACTAAAGGTGTCCCTTCTCTCCCCACCCTACTATACATACAATTTTTATTCTAGTATTGGTTTTTGTATTATTTATAAATCTTTTGCTTTATTCAATATAACTTTCAAAGTATTACTTCAGATACAGATATAAAAATAGTTGAACCAAATGTGAAGATTTCAACTTTCGAAAATTCAACAGCTATTCTCTCCTTTCAAGTAAAAAGTTCAACAATTTTGCTCTCGGTATGAAACTATTTTTGGCTTTCTTGTAAACCCCTAACCCCCCCTAAGTGCGTTTTTTACAAATTCAATTGATTGATTTTCAAAAATAAATATGCAGAGCTAATAGTTTCTACTCATTTTTTTAACATTTTACCTTTTTAATTAAAAATTTAGGCAAATTTTTTTTAAATAGTGTTTGCATGCGCACTTGATTTGAAGAAAACATTTTTGACTCCCATCTAACTCTAAACTGTATTTTTTACCAAATGCAATTATATATACATATATACGTATTCTTCTATAAAGTTTCATTGCATAATTTTATGTCTTCTAAGTTTTTTTTCAATCAAAAAAACATAATTAATTGTAATTGCTGGAAATATAGGATACGTTTTACCTTACAGGAGGCTTTAAAAAATATTGAAGTAAATGTCTTTTTTTGGAAATATGAAGCCATCAGTTCAACTCTTAACCTGCAAAATTTTGCTAATATTGAGAGGAAATCAAGGTAAAAAACAAGTTCACACTTTAAATAGAAAAATGTAACTGTATCACATTTCATAATTTATTCAAAACAGTCCGAAACGATCATTTAAACTTAAAGATTCAATCATGTTTTTCATTTTTTTTGTAAAATATTATTTAGTTAATAAAAAAAAGTAAAAAATATTATTATGTACAAAACAAAGGCCAAAACATGGTTAAACATTATAGGTTAAAAACTGTAATTAAAATTAAAAGCTTCAAAAACATTTTGTACATTTATAAATTCAATGTTTTTAGTTTTAAATTTTATGGCGTGCTTATTTATATAAATAAAAAAGGTTTTCAGAAAAATGATTTGTCAGTGTTTTTATGTAGGAGTTATAATTCTATTGTAAATAATAAATATCCAGAAAATTCGGTTACCAAATGTTTTTTTTCAAAATTATGATAATTTGATACGTTATTTACAGCGTTATAACTGAAAATATACACAACAACTTGATGGTCAGTTTGAATAAAAGTGAAAATAAAGAGATGGAAACTATGATGGTTTTAAGGTGAGGAAACCAAAATGTTGCAATTTAATTTATGTTCTATCACTGTTTGTAAGAAATTGTGCTTTAATTTATTTTACATGTTCTTTCCAAATTGCCAGTTCAAAAAAAAATTAAAGTTTAGTTTAATATGCACAGCTACCTTTTAGATTTAAGCAACTGTTTGTAGTCAAGGCTATTAAATCAAATTTAATGGTTTCCAAAGTATAGTGGAAAGGGAGTTTTGAAAAATTCTTCAGGTGTTGTCTTTGCATCCCTATTTTTTTGCATGCATTTACATATTGTTATTCAAATTTGCAATATTTATTATAATTTTATTCATTGTTTATCACTATAAGTAGCAGTCTAAGAAAGTTATTGTAAAACTTATGGTATAATATAAGCATTAAAAAAGCTAGAAATGACTGGTTTAAGTTTTACTATATTCAACACATGGGTTTCTGTCTTACTACGAAATGTGTGTTTATGGTGTTAGTGCAAAGTGTGATAAAAGTCTGCATACCTTTTGCACACGGCCGACAATGCTGCACTGTGGGAGCATGATATCGCTTGTTTGTGGTCGGGACAATGCACTGCTATACATGCCACATATCGACTTAACATGTATGTTGTATATGCCACATGTAAATTTACATCCGGGGAGTTCTATTTACTATCGATTGCAATTACAAGTAATACTTTACATATAAACTACAAAGTAAGAGGTTATTTGGCAATTTTTACTTTACCTTTTTGAAACAGCTGTAATTTATATGTGCTGCGCTACGCTATTTTTTTTAGAGAAAACTCCACAATTACGGCTCGTAATTTAGAAAATCAAATTGGATTCTCCACCTGCATTATTACCAGGTAAACTTACAGTTATTCTTATATGATGTCTGTGGAATTGACAAGAGTTGCCTTTGTTTAATGACTGGACTATTTTCAAGCAACGTTTTGTATTCAGTATTTTAGCATTTTAGTTCTTAAGCCTGGCCCATACCTTACGAAAGCTGAAAGGGTTACGTTACAAAGTCATAAAAATTCTCATGTATGCGTCATTGTCTATTATAGGAAACCTCCTAATAAAATTTATTTTTATTACTCTTATAATTTCCCACCATAAATCTGGTTAGCCTGTTGTGCTTCTTCCTACTTTCCAATTTTTTTTTTAAATTGTAGGAGATTTATATTAATGGTAAATGTAACTGTATACCCTTTAAGGTGGTTGTATACAGTATCCAGAATTCCTTCGTTTTGTCTGTTTTGTCCGGATTTCGCTGGCGCATGCATAATTGGACACGGGTTTGCATACGACTTCGCACGCTGGATACTGTGTACAGCCACCTTTAGTGTTGAGTTTAGTTCTAATTTAATGTGAAATATTATTTAAATTATTAATATTGTTTAAATATCTTCGGTGTCATGGCTTAGTTGGTTGTCTCTAACCCAGAGGTAATGGGTTCAGAGCTCGTTGCTGCCACCATTGTGGGCGTATGTGTCCTTGGGCATAACACTTAACGGCAATGGTTTCAACTCAGTGGTCACTAATGGGTTGTCTAAATTGTCAACCATAAACAAATCATAAAAAATTCCAAAAAAAAATCACTTTCAAAGTAACATGCTTGGTAACTTGTAAGCTGGCTTAAGGTGTATAAATTAGAACATTCATGTTATAATGACTGTCGTTTTCTGGTCATGCAATACAAAAACCAATGTTAACTCATAACATAAGTATTAGATTCTGAATATCACAACATCTTCATGCACTGATAAGTTCTTTTTAAGCAAAATATAAAATAACAGCTGTAAAAATACACTTGGTGCTTCCGTACCCCTTAGAAAGGATGTGGTTTTTTGTTTTCCTGATAATACCCAGCTATCTTTCTATATTATGATGTTTTTCTTGGCCAGCTGTTTTCTAAATTTCCGCACGTGTTAAGTCTAGACCTGGTTTGCATCGCAGCTGATGCTAAGTTAGGGAGTGAGTGTAGTATTATTATCAATGAATTTAATCTTTGTCATATATGCTTAGTGGAGAACTTTTTCACTTCTGGGCCATGATTTAATTTGCTTTGGGTTGCTTACTATGATCTGGGTTGCTTACTATGACCACAGTTTAAATAATGTTAATTGTGCCTAATGCTGTCTTTAACCAAGGTATTTCAGGTTAAGGCTTATCATTGCTATCATTGTTCGCATAAGCATTAAGACAAGACACTTGGTAGCAATTGCTAATTCCTTTAATAAAGTTAGCTATGTCGTAAGTCACTGCTAATTTTTTGCTAATTTTTGGGTCAGTGGTAAAATGCCCACCGCTGGGTTAGTATACGTCTTGATTGCATCAAAACAGCTTTAGTTTAAAATGCTTTTTTAAAAAAGTTTCGAATTTATATTTAACCTTTTACAGTTTTGACTTTCAATATAGTACTGTGGGGTAAGGTGGGACAACTTTAGCACATAATATTCTAATATCCTGATTGTGTTTTAAACCTAATAACAACATTCTATGAAAGTGGTTGGAATGTGTTTTTCTAATTCTTTAAATGTTTTTTGTTAACTACCAAATGAGACAAGAAACGCGAAAATACAATGAAAAACTGTCCCATCTTTCCCCACCCTACTATATAGCCTACTTTTTCACACAGGTATACTGTCCTCCTTACCAAAGAAAAATATTTTCTTACCATTTACAAACATTTAACTTTCCAGAAGGAAAATACCAAACTTGAAATGCAGGTTTTCTCACTCAGTGTTGTCGCCAACGTTGTACAAAGTTGGTGTAAGCCTTCGTTTTGATGGAATTCAAGGAAATACTCAAATGATAAACGGAGCTGTGTATTTTAAAACCAAAGGTATAGGGATTGAAATGTATCAATAACTAACTGAATTTGCAATCACTGGATAATATCTATTATAGTTGTCAAACAAAGAAAACTTTATTGACCATTGTGGTGAATGCAATGCACTTTGGCTGTGCTTGTTTGTATAGACACTTAACAACAGAGTAAAAGCTATTTTGTCTTAAAAGTAAAGTTCTAAAATTTTTAATGTCAAGATTGTTTTAAAAGTTGGGTTGACATGACATTTTTAAAACGCAACAGCTTTTAAATTGTCTTTTTCCACCATTTTTAAAAATACGTGCTGTAATTCATTACATCTAAATGTATCCCACTCTACATTTTGAGATCCAATCAGTCGTTCTTTTTTTGTTGTAAAATAATAATTCTTTTTTTTTTTGTAAAATATTTTTTGTTGTAAAAATGTTGTATTTTTTGTTGTTTTTTTTTTTTTTGTTTTTTTTTGTAAAATAGTTTTTTTGTTGTAAAATATTATTTCTTTAATAACTAAATAATATTTTACAAAAAAATGCAAAACAGGATTCAAATTTAGAATGTAAAATCAGAGCATTTTAACTAAAGGTTAAAATGTGATTCAGTTACATTCTTCTTTTAGACTCAGATTAATTTTCATTTGTGTTGCTCCACAGCTCCATCTAGTGCGCCAGATATGCTGCATCATAAATTTGATTCGTCAACTGAACTGATTGTTTCTTGGCGTGGCGTCTCATTGGTTGATTCAAACGGACCAATCACAGCTTACCATGTTTACTTGTTTGATGCTATGACTTGTGGGGATCCAACAAACAAAATGTCAATGACTTGTTCTGGTAGGATCATGCATTACAGAACATGTTTTTTATATATAGTAGGGTTGGGAAAGATTGGACACTCTTTCATTTTATTTTTGCGTCCCATTTGATAGTACACAAAGAACACCTAAAGAATTATAAAACCGTATCCTCACGACTCCCATAGACTTTTGTTAATTGTTCAAAACACGTTTAGAATACTGGAATACTATGTGCTAACTGTGTCCCGTCTTTCCCCAACCTACTATTTTTTACAAAATGTGTTTACAAATTATGTGTCAAATGTGACCCATCTTTTATTAGGAGATATTGTAGGAAAGCCATAAGACCTAGAATCTAGGCTTTTACTTCAGAATAGATCATAACACTTTTAATGTATTGTAGTCTTGTTATGTTATTTATTAAGCCGCTACAAATTGGGTGTTTTTTCACAGCTTATTGCTCAAGTCCAATCAAAATGTCCACATTTCATGTTACAAGTATTGCCAACAACTCAACCAAAGATAGAAATTATTTAAGTGCGGAAGGTAACAAATTGTAGTTTCTTTGTGGTTGGTTTTGTTAAATTGACCGACTTTATTGTCATCACTTATTTATTCCTACATAGCGTGACAACTTAGACCAGCGTTTCTTAAACTGGGGTAAATTTACCCCTTTACCAGACATTGAACAACTAGTTGCTAAAAAGCAAGCACATCCGTCGAATTAAATATAACTGATGTAATTAGTCGTTTTCGCTTTTTAATAAATGAGCGCCATATTACATATTGGGGGTAAATCTGATAAGCATCTTTGTTAAAAGGGTAAAGCATACTTTGTTAAAAGGGTAAAGCATACAGACTTAGACAGTTATAACACATGGCGTTCTTATAGATGTTTTGCTATTTAACTGACAATTGGGACAGCCCATTAGTGACTATGTGTTGACTTTGTAGGATTGTAGGATATTTAGTTAGGACCGGCACCGTGGCAAAGTGGTTAGCGTGCCTGCCTCTAACCCAGGGGTAATGGGTTCAAGGCTTATCGCTGTTACCATTGTAGGCGTATGTGTTCTTGGGCAAGACACTTAACAGCAATTGCTCAAACCCATGTGTCACTAATGGGTTGTCCAAATTATCAGCCATACATGAAAAATAAAAAATCTCCCTTAAAAAATTTCATACATGGTAACTCGTAGACTGGCCAAGGTGTATGAAACAGAACACTCGTGTTATAACGACTGTTATTTTCCGGCCACGCGAGGATAAAGTAAGTTACATTTATTCAGGTGTCTTATCTGATGACATACGCATCCACAATGTCATCAAAAACATAAACACCCACTTTTATTTCAGACATAAAGAAATTTTCAATTCCACAAATTATGTCTTTGAAACTTAAAGACTTAAACTCATCCGTTGCATATTATGTTCGTATATCAGCTGTGAATGATGCAGGGGAAGGTCCATGTTCTGCACAACTCACTATCCTACCTACTGAACAATTGTAAGTAGAGTTGAGTGGTTTTTTATTGTAGTATCATATTGTAACAATTCTTTATTTAATTAGCAACCTTATTGATATCAAACCTTAATCAAATAGAATCCCGTCATCATTAAATACACAATAATATAAGTAAAAGACACATTTAGACAGCATAACATAATAGGAGTAAAATTAAAACAATAAACGGTAAAGCTACATAACTAACTGCTGCACAAGGAGTAGAACTGAAACACTAAAGGGTAAACTACAGCACACGAGAATAATACAAGCAATGCGTTAACACGCGCAGCACCGAAAACACAGAACTAATAATTAGGCGAGAAACTGGAACAAAAAAATGCGAGAACAGAAAAGGAGTCTGTAGTAACAGAACAGGAAAGATATTATAAGATTATGTAAATGAGTTAATCGTCACAATATGTTAAGTTTTTAATCACTGTTTAAAAAAACGAGTACAACTCAAATATTAGTTCAATATAAAAGCAAAGGTTGGTAGCCTAATTTTCTTAAGACAAAATTTTATACAATTGTTTGTAATAGGCTACTACAATAAAAACAATGCAAATACAATATTATTCAAAATATTTTGGAACTGAAGCTACCAGTGTCGAGCTTTGAACCTGGTATCCTTCGGTTGCAAGAGCCCAACTAACCATGGATAAATTAAATTACAGAAACTTGATAATTACCGCTGTGTGTCTTGTGCTGGTTATTGTAGTTTTTCTAACCGTGCTGAAATGGCAATGGACAAGAATTAAAGCCATAGTTTGGCCTTCTGTTTCTGCTCCTCAAATTTTTATTGACATGGTAAGTGAGAAGTTGTTATTTTTTTCTCTCACCATTTTTGTGTAAAAAAATAGAATAACTCGATTTTCATTTTCCGCTTTCTTTTTATCAGTGTTTTAAGGAAAATATAAAGTACTGTAAGGTAAGGAGGATACCGTTACCACATTTTATTCCTTCATTTCTAATTGTATTCTTACGGTTCTTAACAACCCTTATTCGAAGTCTTGAGGATATGGTTATATACTCTGTAAATATTCTTTGTGTACTACCCAAACCAAATGGAGAGATAAAAGAGAATAGAAACATGGCGCGGTGGCATAGTGGTTAGTGTGCCTGCCTGTCACCCAGAGGTAATGGGTTCAATGCTCGACGCTGCTACCATTGTGGGCGTATGTGTACTTGGGCAAGACACTTAACGACAATTGCTCCAACCCAGTGGCCACTAATGGGTTGTCCAAATTATCAGCAATACATAAAAAAAAAATCCCAAAAAATAATCACCCACAAAGTAACCTACAAGGTAACTCGTAAGCTGGAACGAGGTGTATGAACATCCGTGTTATAACGACTGTCGTTTTCCGGCCACGCGAGGATAAAGTACGTTACATTCATTCATTCATTCATACCCAACCTATTAAACATAAATGGCAAGTTTAATTCGAAATCGGTAAACTAAGAAATGCTTTTTCAGGCTGTTAACTCGCAACTAATACAAGCACTAGCTCCTGAAAGAGGTGAAACGTGTGATCTTATGGAAGCTAAACATATGATACACATTCAGAAAACGCATTTAAACAATGAGGTACGTCAAAAATTTGGTATAAAATTTTACCTCTAATTGCAAGACAAAAGTGGTAGATTACCTAATGCCAAATCGGTGTAAAGCACATCAGTGTATAATGTGACAACTATAGCCTAAAAAATTAGGTACCACAACATACCATGGCATGGAACCTTTCCTTTACAAATTGTAGTTGAGCATATCTCAAACTGTAGAGGTAAAAACTAAATTACATCGCATTAAATACACTGTATAACAGTGGTTAAGCCGCTTGTATCTTAACAAAGGATTTGGGTTCAAGGCATGACATTGCCTCTGTTGCCCGTGTCATGACACCTAATGGCAGTTTCTTTGACTCACTGCTCCGATATGGGTTGTCGTCTTGTGGAATATATCAGCCATACAGAAATAAACCAAATATCTGAATATATATAATCACCCACAAAGTTTTAATTTACACATTGGTGAACTGTAGCTGGCATGGTTTTTGTATCAAACAGAACACTGTGTTATAATGACCACCCTAGCCCTGCCAGGGAAAGATAAATAAAAATATTGATTCTTTAAGCCAGGCACATATCTGTATTATAAATTAAGTGCTATAAACAAATTATCGAGTTATTATATCGCACAGAATGATTCGGCAAAGGCTACAGCAGATTCAGCATCGTTCAATATTCCGGATGAAAACGAAGCCATTTATATCGAAGATGATGTATTTGATTATGTGAGCGTAAATGACGTAAGTTACGATAATAACAGACACATATAAATATAAACTAGAGGGGGGGGGGATGGGACACTTTTTTATTCTCTTTTCCCTTTCCCATTTGGTAGTAAACAAAGAACATTAAAAGAATTATTAAACCGTATCTTTACAACTTCCATAGACCGTTGGTAATTGTTTAAAACCTGATCAGGATATTTGGATATTATGTGCTAAAGTTGTTCAGTCTTCCCACACTACTTTACATTCTTTTACAATAACAATATTTAAATTTTATTAACATTCTATTCATAGCAAACAATTGAAATTAACAGCAAAACAACAGTTGTCAAAACACGTTGCAAATATTTAACTTAAACAAATTATTTTAAAATTAAAGAAAAGTGTCTGTAGAAAACACAATCATTTTTTTTATTTTTTATTTTTTAAACTTTTTTTTCGTACAGCCATACTAAATATTGTTTTTTTTTCTATACAGCCAAAGATAAACAGCACAAACCTAGAAAGCACAGAATGCAACGGTGACTACATTTACACAGAAGGTAAACTATAACCCTTGTTATTTTAAATACTATGTGTGAATTGAATTGCTTATATAAGTAAATGTGCCCAAATGGTTTGTCCAAATTATCAGCCATACATAAAAAATGGAAAAAGTGACTAATCACTAACAAAGTAACATACATGGCATCTTGTAAGCTGGCACAGGTGTATGAACACCCTTGTTATAAGTACTGTCATTTTCCGGCCATGCCAGGATAAAGTAAGTTAGATTCATTTATTCATTCGTGCCAATATGAGGTTTAATACACAGGGATTTAGGCCAGAGTTGGTCCACTAACCTAAAATATGTTTATTAAATGTATCGTAGTAGGCTGAGAGAAGACGGGGCACCTTTAGCACATAATATCCAAGTAACCTGATTTTCAACAATTAACAATGGTCTATGAGAGTCGTGAGGATACGGTTTTATAATTTGTTTTATACATTTACTAACAAACGGGACAAGAAAATAGACAGAAAAGGTGTCCCATCTTTCCCCACCCTACTACATAACAATCTTATCGATGCTACAAAACATTTCTGCCAACAGTTGTGAATCGTATGTACTCTGGTTCAGATGCTGTGGTCGATGCGCCAGATGACGAACGAAGTTACATCACCAGCAATGAAGCACTTTCAATGGGGTTGGCTTTAAAGGCGTAACTCAATGTTCACACATAAATGAGCCGTGGATTTGAAATCACCACCAAGCTTTATGCTTGATAACACACTTTGTTGTTTGAGAGAAGATAGAAAACCTTGAGATGCTTGGTCAAAACAATGTGCAAAACCTTCGGCAATGATGCAAAACCTTTGATATTTCTTTTAAGGAACTAATATTCTGAATTTGTACAGCCTAATTAATCTATTTCTTTATTTTAAAAAAGGGTTTACGAACAGGAACCGAAAATTTGATTTCATTAGAGGAGGGTGGGACAAAGTGTATTTAACCTTATCGCTGCCACAGATGTAAAAACTGTTTATTTTGCGTTGTAGGCATCTGGAAGATTTTATTTTACCATAGAGGATGGTACAAGGTGATGCAACTATAAACAAATGTAAGAAGAACCTGAAACGCCCAAAACGGACACGATTTTTTTTAGTAAAACATCCCTTTTTCAGTCTAAAACAACTACAACTTCCAACTTGATTGACGTTGTATAATATAATGAGAAATGACTAAGCTTTCTAAAACAAAGAACTAATCATCGTAGCTTTGTGTTTAATCTAATAAATGTTGATAAGTTAAATACAAACAAATTACAAAAAAAAATATTTTTTTTTGGCTAGCCGATCGCCCCATTTGTCCCCTATTTATGTCCGCCGCTGTCTTTTTTTCTTTCTAAACGAATAACTGCACTAATTCTGACTATTCCAAGCGTGCTGCGGTGCTTCTATTAATTTACTTTCATAAAAAAAATACAAAACGGTCTTTATTTAGATAAAAATACAGCGATAAAAACATTTTCAAAGGCAGCAGCAGTTAACGGTACAGTACAATGTCTTCTCAATTACTAGGTCATATATTAATTTACTTCTATATAAAATACAAAACGGTCTTTCTTTAAATAAAAAAATACAGCCGAAAAAAAACATTTTCTAAGGCAGCAGCAGTTAACGACTTTTTAATTACAAACACAAAGAAGAAATCTTGCATCTCAATTTCTCTATTTGATTAAACACAGCGCAACCGAAAAGTTTCCAATTTCTTTTGTTCACCCACATTTTGCGGGACCGTCGTTGTTTCTTACGAGGATATCTTAAGAATCGTTTTTTCGTCCCTGCCCTTTTTATCAAAGCAGCTACGTTCTATAAAAAAATGGATGAATATATTATTGTAACATTTTACCTTGCGTGGCAGGGCAAGAATAGTTAATGGTTTATTATTTCATTCTCGTTGATATTCCTATTTATTAGTAAAAATTAATACATTCCTTATTTATATGACCGTACCCTCACGAAACGAGCGTTGTTAATTGTTATAACACGTTTAAGAAATACGCGATGTATAATAGGGTAGGGGAAGACGGAACACCTTTAGCACAAAATATCTAATTATCCTGATCTTGTTTTAAACAAATAACAACGGTCTATGGAAGTTGTGAAGACACGGTTCTATAATTCTTTGAATGTTCTTTGTTTACTAACAAATGGGACGAGAAAATTGAGTAAAAGGTGTCCCATCTTCCCCCATTGTTCCATATTAAAGTACCATCTTACGCCTCAGTACTTTACAAAGATTTGAAAATATTTTGACGGCATTATACTTACTTCAGTTGATGAAAACCGTTTAGCTGACAGCAAATGCATTTGAATGGTACGAATCAGGATCTGGAAATCTTGTAATTTCTGGCTCGAGATGACCATCTCCGTATTACTTTTCTGTACAGCGTAAAATTAAAATAATTGTGGCACAGTGTCGGGTAAGATAGACATCGTATATAACGCAGATTTTCAAACGTGGTTTTTCGGCTCTCTTTAATTTAGGGTCGTGATAAAGGTACACGGTTATATAATTCTGAAACATTTGTTGTTTCCTCTTAAATAAAAAAAAATGTATGTAAACATAGTTTATTCTACCCGAACCTATACCATAACTAAGCTTTTAAGCAAATGGTAAAGTACAAAAGCAGAATGTATATCTTAACACCTACTTGTTGTTTTAAAATCCGAACTCTGTTTTTGCTCCGCCGTAAGCCACACGAAAAGCTTCCCGTTTTACTCTGTACAATACACCAATCAAAACAGTTACTTTATATCTCCCATGAAGTCTATCAAATTTATACTTTTAGTTCTTACCTTTGCCATTTGCTTAAAAACTGCCTGAACCATTTTATCAAGCCTGTACATGTTCACTACTAAAGTTTCTCCCGATGTTATGCATAATGCAGACGACTTCACCCACATTTTACGAAGTGCTTTGTTCGCTGATGACTTGATCATCTGTGAAAGTAAAAACGCATAATTTTCGTTTTTTACAAGATTTAGCATCGCATGACGTACCCGCTTCGAGTCTCCTTCGTTACCAAAAGTTCGGAGTTTTAAATCTAAGAAAGTTGAAATATTGCACAAGTTGCTTGTATTGTATTGCGGATTGCGGTTGCATTTATTGCCGGATTTTTTCCGCGAGAAACCGCTTGGCACAGAAACCAGCAAAATAAAATAAACGACAGTAAACCTGGCTAACATGTTTAGTGATTTAAATACACAATATTCGTGAAAAGGTATAATGAATACCTCCACCACATACAGCTTATTTATAAGAAGGCTTTTTTACGTTTGTTGTAGACAAAACGAATCTATTTTTACACACTACAGGTCGTCACGACATTCGTCTAATTTGGTCACGTTTAATTTCCCCAATCTTATAGAATAATACGTACGGAGACGTATATTAGTTTGATCCGAAAGTGTTCTATTTTAATTCCGGAGGTTTATTTTCAACGTGTTTGCCAATTTGAAACATGCAACGAAAACGAGTAGTTGCCGTGTTGTCACAAGGAACGTAAAACTCAAGTATCCATGTTTGATACGAACAAACAAAACGATGACGTAAAGTACGTATCAGAAAAGAAACCACGTTATACCATTGTGGTATGGTTAACTGGCTTATAGCTCTTAAAAAATATTCAGCTCCCGTGGCTGTGCGTTCTGTAAACTCGATAAGCAATGTATGTTACTGTGTGGTAAGTTGGATAACGTGAGGACATACAATATCGCAAATTTTGTTTCTAACAATTATCAACCAACTTTTAGAGAAGGATATATACGTTATATAGTTTAGTAACTAATCTTTCTCTACTATCAAATGGAACGAAATAAGATTTTGAAAGCATGAACCATCTTACCCCAACTTTCTATATTTATGTTCTATTTGTGCTTATAACATCTTGTTCGAACAAAGGTTTTGTTTGCGTAACAAACCGTGCATGTTATATATTTAGCTAGCCTTCGGTATTTTAGGATAAGATGTAATGCAAACAACACGCTTTCGATTTGCATGCTGATTATGATAGCCGTAAACGAAAGTCTTGTGAGCAAAATTTCCATAAACGTAATTTCATACTATATAATAATATTTTGCAAGCTGTATAGTAAGGGTATTGCGTCACTACATACCGCTCGTAAATACCTATAGTCGTAGGCATTTAATAATCGGATATTTCGGACGCTGTTAACTTTCTTCTTCGTCTATAAATGAAGATAAACTGTCCTCTGCGTGACAGGGCAACGACAGTTGTTATAACACGTGCGTTTTCTGTTGCGTTCACACCGTGTTGTTACTTTTTTGAGACGGAATTTTTGTTCTTTTTTAATATAAAGCCGAAAATGAGACAACCATTAATAGACCTACGTATAAATAGGTTGGAGCAATTGTGGTTATGTAAGTGTCTTGCACAAGGACACATATACTATTACAGTGGTAACAGCGACAAGCCTTGAATTCGTAACCTTTGGGCCTTGCCGTTTTGGATCAGGCAAGCACGCTATAACTACTGTAACAAGATTATAATTACAGTAACAACGTCTTGAAAGTTGTTAAATTTCTGTTTTACCACCATGACCCATTCTTTGGGTCAATCCTCTTTAAAGTCAATTCCCTTCATCGTACGGGTTTTGTCTTACGCACACTTTTGTTTCTATTAGAAGTTTAACTTGATAGTAATTATAAATAAATGACTCCTTTGTCTGCTAGGTGTGGCGATCACGCTTATTTCTTCCTACTAAATGTAAATATGTTTTTAGCTGTAAGTGTGTTTTAACAACTGTTGTTTTGTCGCTATATATATCCTGTCTCTTTGTTTAAACTATTCCCAAATCTTTGCTACGGTAATCGAAGATTCAAATAAATGTATTATATTATTGGTTAAGTTGCGATTTACATTCAATCATATACAGCTCCATGCACATTATGTTGTTTTACAAAGATGCTTTATCATCGTGCTTGATCAGCCCACGTCCATTTATCTTGCCTTCTTTCAACAGAGTGAATGCCTTTGTAACGTCGTTCAACTTAAAGTAGTTGAGAGGTGGTGGGTCCAACTATACGTCAACAACAAAATAATTATATTCATGCGATTAAATGTCATCGAATGCCTAAATGTCCAAACTCCAAGTTTGAAAATGTTACTTTTACGAATGTCACAATAATACTTAAAATTTGGTCAAAATAATTAAAAATGTTTAACAAAGCGAATGAATGAATGTTAAGTATCCACCCTCGCGTGGCGGAGCAGGGAAGTCATAGGAATACGAGTGGTTTATTTTAAACACCCTGTTCCCACTTATAAGTTACGACGTACGTAACTTTATGGGTGAATATTTATTCATTTTTCGTGCTATATATATATGTTAATATACCTTATTCTTAGATACCAGGTCGATTAACTCGTTAAACTGTTGCAGAGATCCCACGTAAACTCCTTTTATTTGTCTTGCACCAAGTGTCAACATTGGTAAAGGAAATGTTGCAGCTCCTCCAAATAAACCGACCATCACATGCAGGCCATACTACAATGCACGTGGATATACAGTAGGGCGGGGTAAGATGGGACATCTCTTCATTCTCTTTTATCGTCCCATTTGGCAGTAAACAAACAACATTTGAAAAATCTAAAACCATATCCTTATATCTCCCATAGGCCGTTGTTAATTGTTCAAAACATGATCAGGATATTTGAATATAATGTGCTAAATGTGTCCCGTATTCCCCAACCCCACTATATAAATTAATTGATATTTTGCGATCTGTATGTTCTGGCGTATAGTAAAAGTAACGCCATTAAGCAAACATAAAATATTTCACGTAAAGCTTTCCAAACGCCGGTCTGTGCTTTCCAAATCTCGATTAGTATTTGCACAGTGACGTGTATATAGCATAACACATCAAACACACTGTCACGAGTGTGGAATTGTACGCGGAAATTAACATACCGGTTTCAAGCACCTGAACGCCCTTTCCGCAGTAACTTGACTGTTCACGAAATCCATGATGGCATCGAAGCCGCCTTTATTCCCTTTGCTTATTGTAGCCTTGTGTAAATCCGCAGCACTTAGAGAACGATCCCAAAAGACAGTATCGTGACATCCTCTATCTTTTGCCACTTTCAGTTTTTCCTCCTAAAAGGTTAAAAACGTCGTTGTAGAAACCTATACGGTGTTATAGTATTGTGTGTTTGAATGGATACCGTTAGCACACGTTATCCCATATTTCCTAACGGTGTTTTAACAACTGACAACGATTTTTAGAGTCACGGTATGGCGTAGTGGTTAGCGCGCCTGCCTGTAACCATTAGGTAATGGGTTCAAGACTCGTCGCTGCTACCATTGTGGGCGTATGTGTCCTTGGGCAAGACACTTATTAACGACAATTGCTCCAACCCAGTGGTCACTAATGGGTTGTCCAAATTATCAGCCATACATAAAAAAATGAAAAAGATTCCCAAAAAAATAATCACCCACAAAGTAACATACATGGTAACTCGTAAGCTGGCACGAGGTGTTAAACCCGTGTGATAACGACTGTCGTTTTCCGGCCACGCGAGGATAAAGTAAGTTACATTCATTCATTCATTCATTCTACCAAATTGGACGACGATGAAGGAAAATGAAAACACCCTACACCTAACCTACTATGCAGAAAGTAAGGTATGGCGCAATTATCTATTATTATAGTTCGATGACAGTAATCTACAAGTAGCCTATTTACGCTAATATCTGCGACAGTGATTTCCGTTGTTGGGGGAAAGAGAGCTTGAGCAAGTCTGAGACTCCATAAACCAAGGCCTCCAGCACCGATGATCAGCACAGATGCTTTTCCTAATGACAAGCAACACATTACCGATTTTAATTGTATTACAGAAACACTTTGCTTTTGTCTGCATAGCAGTACTTAAATGAATGAAAAGCTGGTAGCGTCGAGCCCCAAACCCTCAGCAACACAACATGTTCGTGGGGAAAGAAAAATGTGCAGTTCGAATGCTTGTGCCGTGCTGGCACAGTGGTTAAGGCGTCTGAATGTAACTTTTTACGTCATATATAAGTAATTTGTTAAATGCCCGTCGCTGCTATCATTATGAGCGTATATATATATATGTTTCTTTAAGCAAAAAAATTTACGGCAATTGCTCTAACCTATGGTGGTCCGTTATGGGCTGTCTATTTCTATAGAGTAGGGTGGGAAAAGACGGGACACTTTTAACACATATATATCCAAGTACATGTATCGTGGTCGTGTTTTAAACAATTAACAACTGTCTTAAAAAATCGTGAGGATCCCTTTTTTTTAATTCCATTAATGTTCTTTGGTTACTACCGATGGAACGAGAAAATTAAATAAAAAGGTGTCCCATCTTCCCCTACTCTATATTATAGTTTTCCCCCACCCTACTATATAGTTGCGGTAACTCGTAAAAGGGCATGAGGCGCATAAAACACAAAATTCGTGTTATAATTACTGCTGACGTTGCCCCGCAACGCGAGGATAAAGCAAGTTACGGTTATTCATACATAGAAATCTAAATACAGGCCTTCTGGAGCAATACCGTGATAAAGTGTCGCCTTCTCCACCGTATTCAACACACTTGTTACAGCGTTGTAAGTTGTGAGACCCGAGCATGGCAACATACAGGCAAGGTCCAGTGGTATAGAATCAGGAAGTTTAACAACAAACTGAACCTCTGTGACTGCCACATGCGTAGAGTGGCTGCGTTTAACAAGAATGAGTTTAGTTGTAGAAATGTCGACCGTATATATCCGGCGCCGTATAGCACAGTTGGTTAGTGGGCCTGCCTCGAACCCAGCAGAGGTAATGCGTTCAAGGCTCGCCGTTGCTACCATTGTCGGCATATGTGTCCTTGGGTAAGACACCTAACGGCCCCTCCTCTAACCCAGTGATCACTAATGAGTTGTGCAAATTATCAGCCACATACAAAATAAATACTCACAAAGTAAGATACTTGGTAACTCGTAAGCTGGCGCGTGAAACAGTACACCCGTGACTGTCGTTTTCCGGCCACGCGAGGATAAAGTAAGCATTCAATTAAACTCAATATATTACTGTGGGGTAAGATGGATATACTGATAGCACATTATATTCCATTTTGCCTTTTCGGGTGTTTTTAACAATTAACAGAACTATTTAATAATCGTGCGGGTGTAATTAAGGTGATTTATATACTCTGTAAATATTTTTTCTTCTTCACTGTACCAAATGTCACGATGAAGGAAATGAAAACAAACGCCACTTTAATTAACCTACTATGTAGGTCTAATCACCAAATATAAGGCTGAATTTCTTCTAAAACATTTACATTTGTAATAAATTCAATTGCTTGTTAAAGGGATTAATTTATTATTTTCCATAATACTATATAAAAATTAGCCCTGATTTTTACATGCAATCTATATATAGGCTATGCACTTCTTACCCGCCGCTTGATGCACCCACACCAATAATTGTCAACTGTCGTTCTTTGCAACATTCTGATTTGCCGTGAGTGCAGACACCGCATTTGCTGCAGCCAATCCAAGGATAAACAGCTACTCGATCACCAACCTTTAGACCAGCTGCCGCGTCTATCAGATGTAACGTTTTTAAGGTTATTGGACCAGCTAATGTATATTCTCAAGCCCCATATCGTCTGCCGCTGTAGAACCTCAATCTCGTAACACCTTCAATTTGTGGAAGCGCCCTATGAATAAAGATATAACGCTCGCCGTCGCGGGTTACGTTCGCTCTGTAGTCATGATGTAGATTTCCGCCGCGCGAATGTTTTATTTTTTGCCGCACAAAGTCGATTAACAGACAAACAAAGTACATGACGTTTTCGAAAAAACCATGTATAGGACCTGAACCTGGTCCCGCAGTCACGGCTTTTAGGTTGGCCGCTCGCTGCATGGACTTTTAGGGCCGTAATTGCTTATCTTTAAAAACAAAAGTACAGAAACGATACGTCGTGACTGACACGAGTTTATCTTGATGTAACATTGTAACACGATTGCTTTACGCTTGGGTTCATCATTATTATATACTAAGATATAGTAGGGTGGGGGAAGATGGACACTTTAGCACATAATATCTAAATATCCTGATCGTGTTTAAACAATTACTAACGGCAATATAGTTTTATAATTTCTTGAAAGTTCTTTGTTTACTACTAAACGGGCGAGAAAATAAAGGTAAAAAGGTGTCCCATCTTCCCCACCCTACTGTACTATAAGTGCTTTGACACAGCAGAAAATTCAATCACGATATTGCAATGCTATAATGTCCTCTGTGTAATCTTGACATTGAAATTAGAGTCATTCGGATATCCTACAGTCCTACACACGTATTCGCGGCTCGATAGTTATATATAGGCC